>NW_007732220.1:119739-130583 GCF_000696425.1 Galeopterus variegatus | reverse complement strand
CAGTGAGCGAACCGGCCATCCCTATATGGGATCCGAACCTGGGGCCTTGGTGTTATCAGCACGGCACTCTCCCGAGTGAGCCACTGGCCCGGCCCAGTATACAAGTATTGATATTCAACTCTGTACCCCACAAATATGTATAATCAATTACTTTTCAATAATAAAATAAATAAATAAAATGTTGTGCTTCAACAAACACAATCAAGAACATGAAAAGACAATACACAAAATGGGAGAAAATATTTTCAATTAATATAGCTGATAAGGTACTAGAATCCAGAATACATAAGAACTTAAGAACAAAAGACAAACAACTCAATTTTTAAATGGGCAAAGGACTTGAATTGACATTTCTTCAAAAAAGACATAAAGGTGGCTAATAAGCACATGAAAAAAGATACTCAATATCATTAGTCACTAGGAAAATGCAAGCCAAAACCACAATGAGACACTATTTCACATCCACTAGAATAGCTATAACCAGAAAAAGAAAAATGACAAGTGTTAGTGAGGATATAGAGAAATTAGAACCCTCATACATTGCTGATGGAAATGTAAAAGATGCAGCCATTATGGAAAACAGTTTGGCAGTTCCACAATAAATTAAATATAGAATCACCATATAATCCAGCAACTGCACTCCTGGATATATACCTAAAATATTGAAAACAGGTGTTCATACAAGACTTGTACATGAATTTTCATAGCAGCACTATTCACAATAGCCAAAAGTTGGAAACAATCCAAATGTGCATCGACTGATCAAAGGATAAACAAAATGTGGGATATATTTACAATGTAATATTACTCAGCCATAAAAAGGAATGAAGCTCTTATATATGCTGCAACATAAATGAACCTTGAAGACATTATGCTAAGTGAAATAATGTAGACATAAAAGGACAAATATTGTATAATACCATTTATACGAGGTACCTAGAATAGGCAAATTCATAAGACAGAAAATAGATTAGAAATCATTACAGGCTGGGGGGGAAGGAGGATAGAGGGGTATTGCTTAATGGCTAAAGAGTTTTTGTTTGAAGTAATGGAAGTTTTTGGAAATAGGTACTGGTGATGGTTGCACAACATTGTGGGTGTAATTAATGTCATAGAATTGTACCCTTAAAAATGGCAAATTTTATGTTACATTATTTCATTATAATTTTAAAAATTAATAATGTAATATACCAAAACCATTAAATTGTACACTTTAAATGGGTGAATTATATCTCAATAAAGCTGTTTTTAAAAAATGGAATAAAGTATAAATGTACTACAACAAGGATGAACCTTGAAAACATTATGCTAAGTGAAATAAGCAAGTCACAAAAGACCATATATTATATGGTTTCATTTATATGAAATATTCAGAATAGGTAAATCTATAGAGACAGAATGTATATTAATGGTTGTCTAGGACTGGAGGGAGTTGGGAGGGAAAAGAGAAGTGACTGCTAATGGGTACAGGGTGTCTTTTTGAAAGTGATGAAATGTTCTAAAAGTGATTTTGGCAATGGTTGCACAATTCTGTAAATATAATAAAAAACCATTGAATTGTACACTTTAAATGGATGAATGCATGAATTGTACGGTATGTGAATTATATACCAATAAAGCTGTCCTATAAAATAAGGTCATGAATGTAAAGGCCTGGAGAGCATGCCTGGGGTCCTAGGCAGGAGCTGAGGGCAGTCCCCTCCACCTGGAAGCAGGCAAGAAGCAGAGCATGCCTGGAATCCTAGGCAGAAGCCGATGGCAGCATCCCCTGCAGGGAAGCAGGCAAAGAGCATGCCAAAAATGTCACTTCTGCACAGGTGGTCCACCACACCCACTGCCACAGCTACAGAGCTACAAGAGTGGCTCAACACCACATCACTAGCCACAGCCACTGTGCAGGTAGCCCACAAGATACTCAACTGCACTGACACAATGAGAGTCACCACCAGAGTCCAGAAAAAGAAGAGGATGTGTCTTTCCTTAAAGCCCACTGCAGAGTAACAGAAGAAGCAACCGCTCTATCAGATGACCAGACATCAGCATAGAGATACTAGAAATACAAAAACTGAAGGAAATAGGATACCACCAGAAGAATACAGTAATTCTTACATACTAGACCCTATAGAGCAGGAAACCCTTGAAATGACTAAAAAGGAATTCTAACCAACAGTCTTAAGGACACTCACTGAGATACGAGAAGACTGAGTTAGACAACATAATGAAACATGAAAAAAAAATCCAGGATATGAAGGAGGAAATTTACAGACACTAACACCTTAAAAAAGAATATAGCAGAACTCATGGAGCTGAAAAGATTCAGTCAATGAAATAAAAACACAACTGAGAGCTTAAGCAGTAGGCTAGAACAAACGGAAGAATCTCTGATCTTGAAGATAGTCTTCTAGAAATAACCCAGGCAGACAAAAAAAAAGAAAAAACAATTTTTAAAAATAACAAAAATCTAAGAGAGCCAGCAGACAACCTTAAGCACACAAATATTCAAATCATGGATGTTCCAGAAGGGGAGGAGAAAGGAAAAGGCATGGAAAACCTATTCAATGAAATAATAACAGAAAACTTCCATTATTACACATATAGGGAGAGACACAGGCCTTCAGATCCAGGAGGTTAGAAGATCCCCAAACAGATTCAACCCAAAAAGATCCTCTCCAAAACACATTATAGTCAAACTGACAAAGCTCAAAGACAGGGAAAATATTAAAAGAAGCAAGAGAAAAGCATCAAGTCACCTATAAGGGAGCCCCTATCTAACAGTAGACTTCTCAACAGAAATTCTAGAGGCCAGAAGAAAATGGGATGATATATTCAAAACACGAAAAGAAAAAAAAACTTCCAGCCAACGATACAACACCCGGCAAGGCTATCCTTCAGAAATGAGGGGAAATAGTGTATTTTCCAGCCAAACAAAAACTGTGGGAGCTCATCACCACCCGAGCAGCCCAGCAAGAAATCCTTAAGGATGTCCTGCATCTGGAATCTGAAAAACAATAATCACTACCATGAATACACAAGAAAGACTAAAACCCACTTGGAGAACAAAAATGCAAATGAGAAAGAGAAAGAAACTAAATCTTAACAACACAAAAAGCCATAATGACAATGTAATTAATGCCCCTACGTTATTTCTGATTTTAGTAATTTCAGTCTTCTCTCTTCTTTCTTGGTCAGTGTAGATAAAAGTTTGCAAATTTTGTTGATCTTTTTAAATAATCAATTTTTAGTTTTGTTGATTTACTCTATTGTTTTTAAATTCCCTATTTCATATATTTCTGTTGTAATCTTTGTTATTTCCTACTTATATTTGCTTTTGGTTTAGTTTGCTCTTCTTTTTCTATTTTCTTAAGGTAGAAGTTTACATTACTGATTTGAGATTTTTTTATTATTATTTATTTTTATTTATTTTAAAAAGATGACCAGTAATGGGATCTTAACCCTTGACTTGATGTTGTGAGCACCTAACCGGCCATCCCTATATGGGATCCGAACCCCTGGCCTTGGTGTTATCAGCACCACACTCTCCCGAGTGAGCCACAGGCCGACCCAAGATTTTTTTTTTTTGTCGCCCTCACCACGCTCAGCTAGTGAGCGCACCGGCCATCCCTATATAGGATACGAACCGTGGCCTCGGCGCTCCCAGCGCCACACTCTCCCAAGTGAGCCACAGGTTCAGGCCAAGATTTTTTTTAATTTTTGATATAGATATTTACAAGTATAAATTTTCCTCTAAGCACTGCATGAGCCCTGTATCCTACAAATTTTGAAATGTTGCACTTTGACTTTTATCTCAAAGTACTCTGTGATTTCCCTGTGATTTTTCTTTTTACACATTGTTTATTTAGGAGAGTGTTGTTTAATTTCACACGTTTGTGAATTTTCTAAATTTCCTTCTGTTACTGTGGTCAGAGAACATATTTTCTATGATCTTAATCTTTTTAACTGTATTACGACTTGTCTTATGGACAAAAAAAAGACAGAACATCTCTAGCATCACAGGATCCCTCACATTGGCCTTTTATAGCTACATCCACTTCCCACCCACACCCACTCTCTCCTTAACCTGTGGCAACCTCTAATCTGTTCTCCATTTCTATAATTTTGTCTTTTCAAGAATGTTCTTGTTAATAATAACAATAAAAGTAGTAGTTAATAAAGAAGATGGGAGGTGTATTAGTCCACTTCTGTTGCTTATAACAAAATACACTCAACTGGGTATTTTATAAAGAAAAGGAAATATATTGCTTACGGTTTCTGAGGCTGGGAAGTCCAAAGTCCAAGGAACACATCTGGTAGTGGTGACAGTGACCCCTCACATTGCAAGATGGTGGAAACAGAGAGAGCCTAACCTCTTCATTCACTCTCCTTTTAAAGCCCTGTAAATCATGCCCTTGACCACCATGTTTACCCCCCCCCTTATGGCATGGTCCTACAATCTAATCACCTCTTCAAGGCTCTACCTTTCAATTACCATAATAGGATTTCCCACCCACTTAACACTGTCACAGTGAGGGCCAAGTTTTGGGAGGACAGTCAAACCAAGGCAGGAGGAAACTTTTGGAGGTGACAAATATGTTTATGACATAGATTGTGATGATGGTATACTTATCTCCATACACATTAAGTTATACATTACATACTCATGGCTTATTGTATATCAATCATACATTAGTAAAATGATTTTCAAAAAGAAAAATAAATGAATGTAAAGGCCTAGCATAGGGCCTGGCCCTAGTGAGTGTTCTGTACACAACAGGTACTATGGAGGTGAGGGTGATTTCTGAGATGATGACAGTGCATTTCATATAGAGTAACACTAAAGTCCTGTTCGCAGATGATGAAAATTCTGTGATAATCTTTGCATTCGAACTTTCGCTGTAAATGAAAGGATTCCCCTAAGGTCTACCCATCCCCAAGAGAACCGTTCTAGCAGAAGACCAATGGGCCTTTCTCATGCACATACACACATGTCCCCTTCCCCCTCCCCACCTCCCAAGCTTCCAGTTATCTTAATTGGCCTCCAAAGGGGAGACAGATCTCATTGAAAGGCCTTAATTAATCCTTAGGTATCTGAGCCCCCACATTTCCTGCTCACCCCACCCCAACTCCCCAGTTGCTTGTTCCAGACAAGAAAAGAACTTTGCAGACTCCCCAAGGAAAGAGGGGCCTTGGGAGAGAGCCACATGTATGGTCTGTGCTGACTGTCATAATGAGGCCCCAGAAGAAACTGCCTCCTAAAGGCAGACACAGCACTTGGAAGGTCAATGCCAAATGCCCTTCTCTGGCACCTATAAGAGAGTCCTGGTTGCAATCGCACATCCACCTTAGCCCATGTTATAGGCATCTGTGTTCTCACCTGGCTTCTCCATGGACGTCTCTGTTCACACAGCTCTCTATCTTCCACAGTTCTGGAGGCCTGGTCTGAGTCACTGCTCTGGCAGGGTGTTCCCACTGGAGGTCCTGCCTTCAGAAGAGCCACCTCTCATAGTTCTCACAGTTCAAGGCCCAGGGCAAATGCTCCTCTGTGAAGTCTTAGCCAAGTGCCAGATGGGCTACCTTGCCCTCCCTAGGGATCACCTACAGTTTGCGGCTCCTGGCAGAGCTCTTAGCACTGCAGGCCCTGGAGCAGAATTGGCCATGTATGTATCATGCTTCCTGACCAGACCCCAGATCCATAAGCATGCAGAAGCCGGATCTGAGGCGAGAGGTTTCAATCTCAGTTCTGCCCTGGTGTCAGCTTTATGGCAAAACGTAGTGTTCTGCACTGTGTTCATAGCTGTCACTTAAAAACAGGGTCTGTAGTCAAATAAAATTAGGAAACAAGATCTCAGTTCTGCCCTGGTGTCAGCTTTATGGCAAAACGTAGTGTTCCGCACTGTGTTCATAGCTGTCACTTAAAAACAGGGTCTGTAGTCAAATAAAATTAGGAAACAAGATGTAAAAGTTTCCTTACCGCAGGAGTCCTCAGAGTTTTTACTGTGTTATTGTACACTGTGGATCTCTAAGAAGGTTGTGGGTATGCAACAGTTCCTAAGCTTTTGTGACTACAGAATCTTTCTTTTACTCTTGACCATCTTATGGGACCAATATTCTCTACAATCACTCTGGAAAATTCTGACCTAGATTACAACTCACAAGTACCTAGGTCAATCAGGGGAAAATCATTTTAGAGCTTCACCTCATACCATGTACTAAAATGAACCCAAGGTGTGTTAAACTAAAGGAGAAAAAAAATGAAAGAAAAATGTAAGCAGGGTCTTTAGATTCCTGAGCCTAGCCCACAGTGCTCTGTAAATATTCATGGAATGAACACAGGGTTTATAATGCCATTGATGCGCATGCTATGTAGGTAGCCTTCAATTTTGCTTTTTAAATAGATTGTTTCAGCTGTTATATTGACAAGGTTCCATTTTGGCCATATTCCTCCAATAAAATTGCAGCTAGGAAACTAATAATCTTATGCTTGGAAAAGATCCCTAATGGTGCCACTTACTACAACCATCACTTCACTATTGAAGCATAAAATAGCATTTCATCCAAAGCAGTGATTTCAGACCTGAGCCAATGGTTCCAATGGTTGCCTGGGAAGTGAAGAGGGACTTAGGGAGACTCACCCAGGTCCTTCCCCCTGGCAGGAGCCAGTCTTTCTGACCAGGACTCGTTCTCTTGAAGGGCTTTGTGGGCTTTGGCCCCAGAAACAAACTATGAGGTCAGATGCATCCTAAACTCCCACCTGGCCACCCTCACCCCTGGGCACCCAGGACCCTGGACACCACATCATTGTCCACTAATTCCTACCAGTTCTTCCTCTTTGGCATGCTTCTCTTCTTCTTCTCCCACCACCACTGCAATGATTTAGCCTCATCTGCTCTCCCCTCAAGGGTTCCTATCTCCCACCTCTGGGCCTATGAGCTATGAGGGCAAGGACCAAGTGTCCCTGACACCCAGCAGAGGAGCTCATGTTTCTGAATTGGTGGCTGCATCTGGCAGAGGCAAGTCCTAAGCAGAGATGAGAATCAGATTGAGAGCCTCAGCAAAGGAAGGCCCAAGAGGGGCACCAGGGGAAGCAAGCTGAGCCCCTTCCCAGTGTCCAGGTTCCCACACAATATCACGAAGCTGTCAGCGGCAACACTTGGAACTTTAATATGGGTCCCCAGTCAAGGTGGAGACTCTCCCAGGCCCAGCCTACATGACTAATAACTTTCTGGAGAGGATGCCAGCCATCACCTTTTCCATGGGCAGAGACAAGCAACAAGAGGACTGTTAGGGTAAGGGAGAACGGGTCTATCTCTCTGGGACCACGGGGGCAGGAATCTTCATTGCTTATTTTCTGAGTCCCCAGCACATGGAAGCTTGAGGAAGGCTTTGGTGAGAGATGGATGGATGAGTAGATGGATTGTGGGTGGATAAGTGGGTATAGAGGTAAATGAGGTGGCGTAAAGGTTGGCACAGACCACTACCATATAGGGAAGCCTGCTTTCTAGCACTCTCGCTAGTGAATGTATTAAACATGGTGGTCAAGGGCATGATTTACAGGGCTTTAAAAGGAGAGTGAATGAAGAGGTTAGGCTCTCTCTGCTTCCACCATCTTGCAGTGTGAGGGGTCACTGTCACCACCACCAGATGTGTTCCTTGGACTTTGGACTTCCCAGCCTCAGCAACTGTAAGCAATATATTTCCTTTTCTTTATAAAATACCCAGTTGAGTGTATTTTGTTATAAGCAACAGAAGTGGACTAATACACCCCCCATCCTCTTTATTAACTAGTACTATTATTATTATTATTATTATTAACAAGAACATTCTTGCCACCACCCTAGTCCCCCAGGTCAAACTTAGGCCATACGTTTAACTCCTCTTCTCTCATGTCACAACATGCTGGGTTGACACAACTGTCAGATCTCTTTTTTTTTTTTTTTAAAGATGACCGGTAAGGGGATCTTAACCCTTGACTTGGAGTTGTCAGCACCACGCTCACCCAGTGAGCTAACCAGACATCCCTACGTGGGATTCGAACCTGTGGCCTTGGTGTTATCAGCACCACACTCTCCCAAGTGAGCCACGGGCTGGCCCCACAACTGTCAGATCTCTTAAATCCACCCCCATGGCCTCTGCCCACATTGAGTCTCATTATCCTTTTCTGGCATCATGGCCCCAGCCTCCTCCCTGACCTCCTCCTGTCTTCTGTGGCTCCATCCAATCCACCTTCCTTGCTGCACATCAGAGATATTTCTAAAACATGTGTGACCATGCCATTCCCTACTTGAAAACCTTCATTGCATTTCCATCTCTTGTGGGATAAAGTCTGAGCTCCTTGGCCTGGCATTCAGGGCCCTATCTAGCCTGCCTCCAAATTACTAATCTATAGGTGTTCACATAGCCCAGGCCACCACTAGCCTATACCAAGCCTTTATGTAAATCCCCTCCTTGTAGATGAATTGCAAAAAAGCCCTCTTTCCTGGTGATTGAATTTGAAATGGTGTCTATTGAGGGCAGAGGCAATCATACCTATACTTATACGCACACACGCAAGCATGCACACTCGTTTGTGCGTGTGCACACACACATAACGGGGATTAGAGTAGGTCACCTTTGGGGCCCCCTTGGCTCAGACATTCTCAGGTCATCAGCAGCAAGAGGGTGAAAGACAGCATCATTCACATCTAAGGCTCTGGGGACTACGTGGAGTAGGTCCCCGGTGGGGCTTGGAATTCTAGAAGCTTCTGGAGAGTCAATACAGGAGTCTAGGGACAACACTGACCCTGCTCACTGCTGTCTTCAGGACCACATGGCCTCCTAGTGGCCAGTTTAGGAAGGCCCAATCCTGGTATCAGAGCCGGGGAGACAGTAGTGACGAGGCCAGTCTGAATGGTGCAGACAGTTGGGGGACAGAAGGAGTAGAAGAGACAAGACAGGGCCAGGTCATGTGGGACCTTAAATGCTGTGCAAAGGAGCTCGACTGAGGGCGGTGGGGAGCAGAGGAAGGATTTAGGGCAGGAGAGGGACATGGTCAGGTACATGCTTTAGAGGAATCACTTCAACTGGAGTATGGAGAGGGGTGGGCAGAAGCTGGGAGACCAGAGAAGAGACAACTGCACTGATCTGGAAGAGAGATGTGAGTACTGATGTGAGGCAGTGGCCACAGTTGGAATGGGAAGTGGGGGAGGAATAGATTTAGGGAATACTTCCAGGGAGTTAGGACAGAACTCGGTGACTGACTGGGCTTATGGACCCTAATTGCTTCACAGATCATACATANCAGGGCTTTAAAAGGAGAGTGAATGAAGAGGTTAGGCTCTCTCTGTTTCCACCATCTTGCAGTGTGAGGGGTCACTGTCACCACCACCAGATGTGTTCCTTGAACTTTGGACTTCCCAGCCTCAGAAACTGTAAGCAATATATTTCCTTTTCTTTATAAAATACCCAGTTGAGTGTATTTTGTTATAAGCAACAGAAGTGGACTAATACACCTTCCACCCTCTTTATTAACTAGTACTATTATTATTATTATTATTATTATTATTAACAAGAACATTCTTGCCACCACCCTAGTCCCCCAGGTCAAACCTAGGCCATACGTTTAACTCCTCTTCTCTCATGTCACAACATGCTGGGTTGACACAACTGTCNGTGTGGAGCAAAGAGTCCTGGGCAGGAAGACAAGAGACCTGGGTTCAAGTCTTCACCCTACTGCTGACCCACTGTGTGACCTTAGGCAAGTTGACTGAAAATATTCTATGAGGCCTTTCTCTACCCCAAGCACTGTGCACACAGTAGGGGGGCCAGAAATTAAAATCAGACCTGCTTCCTGCCCTCAAGGAGCTGGCAGTTGATTCCAAGTAAATGGACATACCCATGAAGAGGAGACAGATGTTAGCACTGGATGTGGAGGATGAGGATTTGACAGGTAGGACGTGAGGGAGGGGCAGGAGAGAAGACATCCAGGCAGAGGCAGAAGGAGCTCCTTGAATAAAAAACATGGCAGAAGGGAATGAGAAACCACTGTGTGCTTAGAGACCTGCAAGTATGGCTGGGGCATAGCATAGACAGAATAAGGGGAGAAAAGAGCCTTAAGCAGGTAAGTGTCATGATCAGATTTGCATTTTAGAAATATCTTTCTGNTCTGGTAATAGAGATAGGACTATGCGAGTTTTACAAAGCCTTGAATGCCAAGCCTGGGAATTTGGACCATTTCCATTAGCAGTTTTTTAGTATTTGGCAGCATTTCTTGTTTCTTCGCCTTCCCCCAAAAGGGAGGTTCCCCATGTTAAAATGCACACCTGGATGCTTCTAGGCCAACTCAACACCCTCAATCTTCATATAGAAGAGGGAGGTGTCCTCTCTTCTTTACAAGAACACACAAGGCCTAGAGAGGTAAAGAGATTCACCTAAAGCCACACAGCAAGTTAGTAGCCCAAATTTTCCCAAATCTCAGAACAGTTCTCCTATATCCTGGTGATGAAATCTAGAAACCTGCAATTACAGGCCTGCAGAGGAGAGGGTCTGGCCCAATATCATCAAAGTGGATAGTAGAGCAAGACCTTGAACCTGAGTCAGGCCCCTGGGACCAGTACAACAGCCAGCTCCCTGTCTCCCCTCTCCTTGCCTCCCCTCCATGGCTGCAGACCTGTGAGGAAGTTTGTGTGACTCCATTCCTCAGCAGTCACTGTGCCCTCATCTGTCTTGTCAGGGGCCAAAGCCGGGACATCTCCAGGCTGCCTTCAATTATGAGCCAATAAATATGAGATGTGCTGCATGATGAGTGGCTGCTTGGGCTGCCAGCTCCACCCCCACCCTGCCAGCCTCTGCACCAAGGAAGATTGGATTTT
>NW_007732220.1:116508-118299 GCF_000696425.1 Galeopterus variegatus | reverse complement strand
ACTATCTGAAAAGCAGATTTGGTGGTAGTAATGGAGAGTGAAAGCAGGGAGTTCAGAGAGGAAGTTAATGCAATGGTCAGGAGAGAGAAGACAAAGTCCTAGATCAGAGCAATAACAATGGATCTAGAAATCTTTATCATCATCATCATTATAATGAATAATATTATTAAACATTACTTGGGACAGGCACAGTGATAGGTTTTTACATCATTGTTTCTAATCCTCACAATAATTCTTCAAAGTAGATTACTATTCCCCTTTTTTAGATAAGGAAATTAAGATTTGAATGAATTAAAAGAGTTGCCCAAAGTCACACAGCCAATAATTGGTAGAGGCAGGATTTCAACCCAGGTCTGTCCAACTCTGGTCTTTCTATTGTGTTCTACTCCCTGGAAAGGAAGGCACAGTTTCCAGAGAGTCTAAGGGGACATAGACTCCATTTGATTTTTGCAATTGTTTGGACATGGAAAGCAAAACATAAAGAGAATTTAAGAATGATGTGCAGGCTTCTGGCAGGGGTACCAGGTGTATAGAAAGTGCAGAAAGAGGAGCAGGCTTGGGAGGAGTGGATGAGTTGGTTTTGGCATTGAATTGGAGGGCAGTTGGATGTTTGGGTGTGGAGTCAAGACTTAGCCTGAAGACAGAGATTTGGAAATTGTTGACAAATCGGTAGTCACGGTTGTATGAGTAGATTAGGCCTTGGAAGCAATGTGTACAGTGAATGGAAGATTAAGGCTGGGACCTTGGAGAACTCCTATCCATAGAGGATGAGCATAGAGGATCCACCAATATGGAGGATAGATAGGGAATCATAGAGATGCAATATGAAGTCAACAAGGAGGAATAGAATTGCTTCAGGGAAGTCAAGGAGTAAGTGGTCCCTGATGCTGCTAAGGTCAGTAAGGTGAAAGCTAAGAACTTTAGCTGTGTTTAGGGACCAGCAGGCAGCATTGGAGCAGAACTGCTTCATGCAGCAGTCATTGGAAACCTTGGCAAAGAGGTCTTCATGGGCACAATGTTACCAAACAGTTGGAGGGGCCTACACACACCCTACTCGTGGCCCTGAATTATCTCTGTGCACTAGGCAAAGGGAGTCTTTTGACCCTAGCACACTAGTGACTCCTATCCAATCTCTCCCAGAAATCCTGAGCCAGGTGAGGGAAGTAGCAGCATTAGGAAGGGAGATAGAGAGATGAAAAGGGAAGGGGGAAAAAAGATTGTAGGGGGAGGAGAGAAAGGATAGAAATGCATAAAAACTGTTAGACAGGTATGATAACTGAGAAACCACCAGGATGAAGAGAAGGAGACTTATTTCAATGCTGATTTCAAATAATCATAGTTACCAAGAGAGAAGATACAACCCACCATGACTGAAATGTTCAGTAAGCAAAGAAGAGTAAGAATTGTGTATACCTAGTGAAACAGAACAGTGCAAGTAATCGTCTCTTGCCTTTGAGGACACTTTGGCTGTTGTCTTTTCACTTGAATGACACCTTGGCTGGGTATAATATGTGAGCAGAAAAGCAAAACTCTAGCTGGGTAGAGGAGGCTCAACTGAAATGTCATCCTCAACTGAGTTATACCAAAGCAACAGCATTTGTGTTTACTCATCTTCTTAATATGCATAAGAAATTTGTTTCAGAACTACTAGAGTTGTAACATGCTTTACAATTTACAAAGCTGATTTCATGTTTGATTGACAGCATCATTAGGCTGTTGAAAGAATAATTTTTTTCATCTGGAAATGCAGGGGCACAATCACCATATGTTTACAGCAATTTAGGTAAAGGG
>NW_007732220.1:113865-116071 GCF_000696425.1 Galeopterus variegatus | reverse complement strand
TTAGAGTTGTAACATGCTTTACAATTTACAAAGCTGATTTCATGTTTGATTGACAGCATCATTAGGCTGTTGAAAGAATAATTTTTTCATCTGGAAATGCAGGGGCACAATCACCATATGTTTACAGCAATTTAGGTAAAGGGGGCAGGAAGTGAAGGCCAGTCTGAAGAGGGGTGAGAAAGTATGGACAACAAATAGAGAAACTTTTTCAAAAAATTGGACTGTGATAGTGAAGAAAGAAAGAGTAACAGCTGCAGAATGATAAAAGAAAATGCCATTAGTCTGGGCAAGGCATCTAAAATGAAGTTGGATGGCCATTTCAGCTTGAGCTTCAGGCACGTCTCATCCAAAGACACCCTGAACTTTCGCAGTCGATCACAACCTCCTGGAAGAATAATAGTCAACAATCTGTCAACCATCTGTTGACTGTTATTCCATGTATCTCCTGTCAAACTTAAAAATATCCAGCTGAGGACTGTCTCACAGGCTGTTACAACCAATCCCTTACCACCAAGACTACTTAAAGATGCTATCACCAATTGTAATGTTTGACAAACAACTTTTGTATCCACCTCCCCTTTTTCAATTGGTCCTTTTTCCTTGACAAGCCCACACCCTTTCTTTGTTCTCCAGAGCACTTCCCAAGGCAACTTGGTGCATTCCCTGGGCTGCAATCATTAATACTTTGCTCACATAAACTCTTTGTTGTTTAAGCCATGCCTCAGTTTCTTTACAGGTCCACAAGAGTAATATGGAATTGAGGACATGTTTGAGATGATCAAGTCATAAACACATTGAATACTAAGGAGCTTGTGGAGAGAGAGAGCTGAAAGAGGTGGGGGAATGATTGAAGGAAGCAGTTCCTGGAGGAAGTAGGCAGAAAATGGGTTCTAGGACCTTGAACTGGGGTGAGGGCAGCTCTCTGACCACTAAACTACAGTATAGTGGTCAGGAGCTCAGCATCTGCAGCAAGATGGCTCCACCAGGAGTGTGACTTTGGTCAAGTTACTGAACCTAAAGCAGAGGTTTGCAAAATGGTGATACTGATAGTGCCTATTCTATGGAGTTATTATGAAGATTAAATAAGTTGATACATGGAAAGTACTTAGAACAGTCCTGGCACATATTAAGTGCTTGGTAAAAGTTTGCTGTTAGTGGCCAATAAAAATTAGCTGCTAGGCAATTCATTTTACAAAACTAGAAAGAAGAGGGAAAATATTGGTGTGGCATGTGGAAAATCCACTAAGAAGGGAGAAATGATGATAGAGCTCACACCAACAGCTTTGCTCTTGAGACAAGGATTTGGAGTTAAAGCTGGGTTCACATCACTTCACTATACTAAATCTCAATGTTATCATCTGGGAAAAGCTCCATCTCAAGGGAGGATTGTGAACAGTTCATAACATAAATGGGTAAAGCACTAAGCACAGGGCCAGACACTTAGAGGTGCTCAGTGAGGTGCTTACAATTATCACCTACTCCCTTCCCAGTGACATAGACCTTGGCAGAAGGTCTGCTGAGAGGGAGAGCAGAGCTGGGGTTGGGAACTTTAAGTGTGAGGTTTGCTGAGGTGCAGGGTTCTGTAGAGGATATGGATGGGAGGATCCCTCCACTCCAAGTGCAGGCTGACCAAGGAAGGAAAGAAGCCCTGTTCCACCCCCAGGTCTATGAGGACCCTGTGATCCCCTGATCAGGTACAGACCATAAGCATTTCTACAATCTCTGGCAAGATTGGGTAGGAAAAATGAGCAAGGCCAATCTGATTCCCTCTGTCGTGCATGTGAATTGGGAAGGATGTGGAGCAGCTGGTAGAAAGAAATTAAACTTATAAGGGGGCCCAGAGGAAGGTACCATGGAGCTGAGTTGTAGACATGAGCAGCCACATGAAAGCAAATGTTGTGCTAGAGCAGAGAATCTGAGAAAGCAGAAGCTGTGAGACAGACAGGAGAGGCAGGCACAGGAGAGAGGGAAGGACTATGAGTAGTTGGAGGTGAGCAGATAGCAACAGAAATCCATGGACAAGGAGATGGAGAGAGGGTCCAGCCCCAAGTGACCTCTGTTCCTCCCAATGTTTAGGTTCCCATTCCAGTCTCCATAACTGGCTCTTCCCCAACTCCACTTTGTCTAAATGGGCTCAAGTGATTTTCTGTTCTTTGCAACTAAAGAAATCCAAATTAAGACTATCCCCATTTTGCAGATGAGAAAA
>NW_007732220.1:111397-112496 GCF_000696425.1 Galeopterus variegatus | reverse complement strand
GAGCTCAAGTTTCAGGGCTCTAGGGAGGCAGGGAGGGGATTGCAGGACCCAGGCAGGAGGGACAAAGGCAAGACCTGGGCAGCAGGGTGAGAATGGAAGTTTCCCCAGAGTGAGTCCCAGGTCTAAAAAGGACCTAATAATGTCCTAGAAGGCTCACAACTTCCCAGTAAAGTCAGCACCATCATCCTCATTGTACAGCTGGGGAACTGAGGCTCAAAGAAATTAAATCACCCTCCAAAGGCCACATAACCAGTAAGACACAAAGCTGGGATTTCCCCTCTGGCCTCAGTCTCCAATTCCAGGCACCTCCTGCTGCTGTAGCTGCTAATCTTTCCTGGGAAATCAGCTTCACTCAGAAGAGCTCTCATCCTGCTCTGCTGTGGAATGGCTGTGGCTTTGAACCAGTTGCCTTCTTCTCTGAGTCTCAGCCAAGTGGGGCAGGGGTCCACTAGATTTCTAAGGTCTGCCCACCTGTTTTTCCAGTGGGTTACAGTCCTTCCACAGCTGGGTGTCATTCAGGCCACTCCCCGCCCCAACTCCTCTCCCAAATAATTAATCTCCAGCCAACAGTTCCAGCTGCAGTGCTTTCATCATCCAATTACCGGAGTTGCTGGCACAATAAATCTTGGTCACACAAATGCAGGCAAATCTGCAGCTATTTTCATGGCCATTACTATGCATAGGACATTGGGACTCAGGTCATTTGCCATTCTGATGTGGAGTCTCCCATCCCCATCTTCTCTGCCTTCTTTCATTTCTCATTTGGCAGCAGCCCCCCATACCCCCCCACCCCATCATCCCCAAACACATGCTCGTCCCTTCCCCTCTCCCATCTGTCCGCTGTGGGGTCAAGATCAGATGACTCTGTGTGACCTTGGCCAAGTCAGTTCACCTCTCTGAGCTTCAATTTCTTCACCTGTAAAACAGAAATAACATTATTCACCTCACAGTGTTTTGTGAAAATTAAATAACCCAAGTTTGGTGTACTTCACTGGTGGTACACAGGTCATTGCTATTTTTTATATAGCAATGTGTTTATTTTAATGTGTATTAGGAAAAAATATAACTAATATATCAAACCTATGATTTCATTAGTATT
>NW_007732220.1:108423-109990 GCF_000696425.1 Galeopterus variegatus | reverse complement strand
TGTAGGCAGGTAAGAAGGAAGTTTACAGCAGTTCCCATGGCTCCATACAAAGAAACACGCAGGTTAGAACAGGGGAAGGGTGACCCCATCTAAACAAGGGGTTGGAGCTTGGGTCTCTGGTAGAGTCAAAAGAAAATTCAGCTGCTTATCTTAGAGCAGGACCTTGGCAACAGAGGGAGCAGAGGGGAACTGAACACTGGGCCAGGGAAATCATGCCCACCATCTCCCAGCTAATGGCAGGTCAGCAGAGTCCAACAGTCATGCAACCAGAAGCATGTTCCGTATTTATGTGCACACACGCAAATGGAACTTCCTCCTCTGGAAAGCCACCATCCCTCAGGGCATCAGTTTTCCTTTGGGGACAATAGAGTTAGTAAATGATGCCTCAGGGCAGTTTTGAAAGTCCAGACAGAGACTGTTCTTTCACCAATCATAGGCGCAGCTGTTTAAGATACCAGGTGGCCTGTGGGCTGCAGGGACTTGGGGGTAGACTGCCACCTGGTGGTCAGTGTTGGCAGTACCACGGAGCTAGGGCAGAGCCCTGGTCTGGGAGACCCAAGGCTTGGAGCCAGGCTTGATTTTAACCGTATGACCTTGGGCAAATCACTTCCACTCTCTGAGCCTGTTTTCTCAGCTAAAATGCGGGGTAATGATGCCAGCCTTGCAGTTAAACAATTGCACTACTGTACCTGTCTTGGGCAGGCCTTCAGTAAAGGTTTGATCCACCTGGGTCTTGTTCTGGCAGGACTCAGAGCAAGAGTCAGTGCCAGGAGACAGAAGGGGAAGGGAGTCACACTCCTGGAGATTCCCAGCTCCCTAGGTTTCTTTCATTGCCTACCATCCAGGACAGTCTTTTCATGTGTGTGGAACTGTTCTTAACCCAAACCTGGACAGCTCCTTGGATTACAGAAGTTCAAAAAAGTGAAATGCCAACTCCAGAGAGTCTCTGGACCAGGAGACCTGGTTCCATTGTCAGTTCTGTCACTAACTTCCTGTATAACCTTCGACAAGTCACCTGGTCAATGTCTAAGCCTCTATTTCTTCTTTTGTACAAAGCAGGTAATGATTCCTGTCCTGCCTTTTGGTTCTGCATTGTGCTATATAATTCACTTCCTTCCCACCAACTCTTAAAGGAAAGTCTATTGCACACACATGCTTGTGACAATCATACTTTGGGGGACAAGGGAGCAGGGGCAGCATCTGAGCTTGGGGCAAAACATCATAGAGTCACAAGAATGCAACAGCAGCAGGAAGTATGAGAGGTGACCAGAATATAAGCTCCCAGGAATTCTTGGGAAAGACACTAATCTGTGCACAGAACATAGAATGAAAACTTGAGACCCTCCCCCAAACAGAGGCTCAAAGGGAAAAGGTGATTCTAGAAGGGTGGAGGACAAAATGACCAGAGGACCTCCCTGTTGTCCAGAGCCCTGACTCACTGTGGGCTTGTTCTGGGGTGGTTAGCTGGGAGCCTCACTCCCCAGGTGGGAAGGACAACTGCAGTATTATCATCCGTACCTACCCACCTGAAGTTGTTGCTAAGCCTTGGACAGAGCTTTGCAGAAGA
>NW_007732220.1:83914-107764 GCF_000696425.1 Galeopterus variegatus | reverse complement strand
ATACACAGCAACAGAATGTTTCACACAGATGGTCAGTGCCATGTTAGAGCAAAGATGGTAGGAGCCCAGAAGTGGGGCCTGTCCTGATTTGGGGTCAGGGCAGTTTCCTCAAACAGAGGCTCAGAGGGAATGATAAACAAGTGGGACAAATAAGCTTGATCCCAAGAGGAAAAAAGAGTTTGCCTATGAGAGAAGAGGGAGAAATAGCATTTCAGCAAAGGGGGCTGCACAGGGGCATGAACACTGTGGCTTGTTCAGGAACATCGGACGTGTGTGTGGAGGACTGTTGTGGGAGATGGGGAAGAAAGATAGATTGGACCCTGAACACCAAGATAAAGGCTTTATCTTATTGGAAAAGGAGATTTCAGCAAAGGGGGCTGCACAGGGGCATGAACACTGTGGCTTGTTCAGGAACATCGGACGTTTGTGTGGAGGACTGTTGTGGGAGATGAGGTAGAAAGATAGATTGGACCCTGAACACCAAGATAAAGGCTTTATCTTATTGGAAAAGGAGCCATTATGTGTAGGAATGGACTGGAGGGGTGACAGGGAACTGGAGGAGCCATGAGGAGACAGATCAGGCATCCTGACAAGATGCAATAGGCCCACAGCCTTCACGGTCTCCAGGCCCTACCTCGTCTAGCAGCCAGGCCTCAGTGGGTCACTGTGGTTCCCTCAGACACAATAGAGAGACCCCTTGTGGCTGCATACTCACTGACAGACTCTGCCCCCCGGCCCACTGGCCCTGCCCAGATGTGAGAACCAGGCAGAGAGGGGGACCAAGCTCACTTTATCCATGTCCCGAGCACATTATGCAGATGCATTCTAAATCTTCTCAGCAACCTAAGAGTTTAGTGTCACTGTGCCCACTTTACAGAGGAGGAAGACAGGCTCAGAGTTTAATCAATTGCCCAACATCTCACTGCTAGCTAAAAAAAGCAGGTGGAGTGGGGAAGAAGGAAGGAAGAAGGGAGGGAAGGAAGGAAAGAGGGAAGGAGGGACGGGAGGGCTAAAAATGAAAAGCTAAAACTCAGATTAGAACCAGACCCTTTATCTCTGCTCCAAGCTTTTTCTTGATTCCCAGTGTAAACCTAATTTCATATAATTTTGCTCTACTCCATAAGGTTCTTTTTAATAAGTGACATTCTTCTAAATGTCATTTAAGTGTTTCCCTCCCTACATTCCAGTTTTGTCACAGAAAATATATTTTACTAATCCCTATCATCAGACCAGAGATCCCATTGTCAAGTACAGATGCCTCTTTTGAGGGTGTGTAGAGTGCTCCTTATTTAAACACAGAGCAGGCATATCCCAGGTCCAGAGTAAGGGGAACTCAGCTGGGCTCACAGGCCCAGGTCAACTGCTCTCAGACATCACAAGGAGGAGAGCCAGCCTTTGGCACCAGCACTCCCCTAAGAAGCCAGGCATGGACTCCCTGCCCACAGCTCTCAGGCAGCCATGATTAGCCCCACCTCAGACCAAAACCAGGGTTTCCCATGGTCTGCCCTGTGCTGATTAGAAAAAGGCGCTCCCTCTGGGCAGTTGCAGCATTGTAAGTAAATGGCACAGGGCGCTCCACTTTTGGCTAGATTTCAGGCCTCACTTGTCCCTTGGCCAGACACTTTTGTACAGTGCAGCAAAAGCAGCAGCCCTGCCCAAATTCACCTGTCTACCTGAACTCCTGAATCTGGAACCCATCTGTACCTAGCTGGCAGGATCAGCCTCAGCTCCCTGGCAAGTATAAGTGTGTCCACACTCCATTGAGCTCAAGGGAGTCTGATGAGGGTCTGCCCAACTCCTGACTTTGGGCTTAGTATGAACCTGTGTCCTCCCCTTTGCAATTCCCAAAGCACTGGGATACTCACTGGCCTGGAAAGCAAATGTGGACTCTCACCCTGAAGAGCCCACCTTACCCTCCCGAGAGTTCTAAGGAAACTGTAATTTTCCTACAAGGGAGCATCTTCACATGAGTGGTGGAGGGCAGCTGACACCAGACTCTGAAGTTGAGATTCATCTGCCCCAGTAGGTCTCTCTTGCTGTGTCCTGCTGCCACCACCACGCTGGCCTTTGGGAGTCTCGCTGTCCACTTTCAGGGCTCCAAGCTAATTGTGCTCATCTGATCATTCCTTAATGCTGACAACAAGGCAGACGCCAGGCTGGAGTGTTCAGACCAGGCTTTAGGAAAGGTCTCTGAGTAATAACAGAGAGCATGTTATGAACCTGGATTACTGGAATGGCAAAGTAGGTCTTCCTTAGCCCCAGTCTGGGATCCTCTTAATGGCACCTCCCTGAATCCAGGATTCACTTTAACTCAGGCTACCAGGGATCATCCTCTGGGTCATTTGGATGCCATGAAGTCATCTCAAACCACAGGAGTGAGGTCAAGAAAGGCAGGCGTGTCCTAACATGCCTAAGACCCATCTTTGAGTTCCGAGTTTGGGAGAATCTCTACTTCTTCAACTGATGGAAAATGGAATGGCTGTTCATTCATTCATTGAACAAATATTTGAGTCCCCACTATGGTAGGGGATTAAATAATATGGTGAACAAATGGACTTGGCACCAACCCCTCAAAACTCATATCTGCCCATAAGGTTTGGCCTTAACCTAAACTTCATGGCCTATCATTCAACTTTAGTACAGAAACCTGAGTTTTCATACCAAGCACATAGAGTAGCAGGAAGGGCAATGCAGCTTGTTGACAATTTTCTAATGCCTTGACCCCAAAGAAACCTGGGTCTGGGGCTCCTGAGGGAAGGGAGCTAAGGAAAGAGGTACTAAGAGACAGCCAGGAGACCTCTGCCTTATGGCCACACGCAGTGACATGACAGTCCAGTCCAGATATGGGGTCAGGTTATTGTCTGATGGATGGGCACCATGTAGTCCCACCCTTCTCACTCCTGAATCTCATACTTGACCCTCAAACCCATAGAGTTCAGCAACCTCCACATAGGCAACTGTCCAGACTTAGCCCATGCTCTGTGCTGTGACCCTCTTCTTCCCTTTTGCAGGGATAAAAAGCCCCTTTTTACAGAGCTGAGTCCTCAGCAGCCCAAGCAACCCAAGTCTTATTATCCATAGCGTACTCACTACTAGGCTGAGTCCAGAGGTCTTGCAAACCTGTTCTGCAGATGGAAAAGCACCCTGTGCCCACAGGCCCTGTCTGTACCCAGGCTATGATGTCACCTTTAATCTCCATGAGATTTGGCAAGAATATCAGTAGGAATCCCTGGCAATTACCATGTTATGAAAAAATGAAATTTCTGACCCAGGAAGGATACAGCTAACTGGCAGGCTAGGGACCCAAGATAGACACCTATTTGGGAAATGAAGCTTGGTTCCACGTGGATATTGGTAGTAACAGTCTGTTCCTTCTACCTCATTGGGCTGGCAGGAGTGTGAGTAGGAGGGAGGTGAGGCAACAGATGGAGAGGTAAGTATTGTAACATACTTCTACTTGAAGAGTGGTCAGTGGACCTGCACATCAGCATTACTTGAATAATAATAATAGCTTGTTAGAAATGCAAATTCTCAGGCCCCATCCCAGACCTACTGAACGGGAAGGGGAGGTGAGAGTGAATGGGGAACAGAAACAGAAACTTTTTTTGAAAAAAAACCTAGTATTACCAGTTATCTCAGTTGGTTACACCATGGTGCTAATAACACCAAGGTCCAGGGTTTGATCCCTGTACCAGCCAGCCAACAAAACAAAACAAAACAAAACAAAAAAACCTCTCCTAGTGATTCATATGCACACATAAGTTTGAAAAATACTACTAACACATTCTCTTGGCCAATTTAGGCTGGTATAGCAAAAATACTTAGACTGAGTAATTTACAAACCACAGAAGTTTATTGCTTACAGTTCTGGAGGCTGGAAAGTTCAAGATCAAGGGGCCAGCAGATTCCGTGTCTGGTGAGGACTTGTTTTCTGCCTCATAGCTGGCACCTTATTGCTGTGTCCTCACATGGCTAAAGGGCAAAGAAGCTAACAAGGTTCCTCAGGTGTTTTATAAAGGCATTAATCCCATTCATGAGGGCTCCACCCTCATAACTTAATCATCTCCCAAAGGTCCCACCTCTTGATACCATCACTGTGGGTGTTAGATTTCAACATATGAATGGTGGGGGGGGGGGACATATACATTCAGACCATAGCATATACTGTGCACACATGATGGGCTAACATGACTAATGCAGGAAAAAATAATCATGGCAGCTCCCATTTTTTAACATCTACTAGGTGCCAGGCACTTTTTAACTTTTATCTAAGTTTAAACAATATCTCACTTAATCCTCACAACAACTCTATGAGGTACTTTTATTATCCTAGTTTTTACAGATGAAGAAACTATAAAGACACTTGCCCAAGTCACTTAACCTTTCCAAGGCTCAGTTTCCTCATCTGTAGGCTGGGGATAGTAATGTCTTGCTTCCTTGGTTGCTGTGGGAGTTAGAGACAATGTGTAGAGGACCACCTGCATTGCTTGGTGGGCTCAGACCTAGCCACTGGGTGCAGCTCCAGAGACTGGCTTGCAGCGAGGAAAGGCAGAGACAGGGTTGCTGGGGCAGCCCAAAACAAAATCAATCTCCAACTTGTGGCTCAGAGGCCTGCCTGGTATCTGCCTGGCCTCACTTGGCACTGTCAGCTTCACCTGCTATCAAGTTCTATATTTACCCCTTAAGAGAATCCACATTCTCATTTCTGATTCTATTTCTAGTTGATGACAACAAAATCCATTTTTAGGACAACACTGGGTCTTGGAAGGCAGCTTCTCTGAAGGTTGGAGGCATTGGAAAGTGATCTCCAGCTAGACCTGGGCTTCCAAGGAGAGGAATGAATGCATTTCTCTTGGATGAAATAGAAGGGAATGACCTTTGGTTTGAGAGGCAACTCTAGCACAACTGTGGGACATTATCACAGGGATCATCATCATCAGCCTCTTACCAGCTGCTGAATGCCCACCATGTTCCAAGGACTTAAGAAGCACTATCTTTGCCTCACATCAACCTGCAAGGGAAGCTTCACCCCCAGTTCTGCCTCTTTGCTGTGTGACCAAAACAGGTTTGGAATCAAATCTGACTTCAAGGTTATGTATTACATAGGTTATGTTTTATGTATTTTAGGTAGCTTTCCTACCCAAAATAGGGTTGCTGAATTAAATGAGAATGTACGTATAACTCAAAGCACATAGTAGGCACTTTGCAAATGTTATTCCCCTTACACCCTCGGAAACTATACTGTACTGTATATGCCTGGCCTTGCGGTCGGCACAGAGCACGGAGATGATTCAGACCGAGTCCCTTCCCTACCACTTGGGGCTGAGACTTCTCTCTTCCACACTCAGGCTGAGTCATTCCTCAAGGTAAGGGAACAAAAGGTCTGGGGCAAAGTCAAAAGGCTGGCAAAATCATCAGGCCTGCCGTTTGCTACGGACACAACTGAGGTAAGGCAAGATGGCTATCCACCTCGGGGTGCCCTCCTCAGTGGCCTGTCTTCCTCCCTTCTTCTCCATCACCCTCATTCTCAGCATTCAATGGTCAAATGATGCCAGTGCTGGGGATAATGAATGGAGATCAAAGGTAGAATAAAGGTAATTTATCTTCTTCCTGTTTACACACTGCACTGTTTGCTAAACACTTTTGAGGATTCACTAGCTCGTCTGATCCACACAACCCCTGGTGAGGTGGGCTTGCACGAAGTGGTCCATCAGGTTACAGGCAAGCTCTAGGATAAGGACTCTGGACTCCTGACTCCTCTTAGTTCAGTCCTCTCTCCATTCTATTCCAATGCCTCTCTTGGTAACGTACCCTTTAGGTAATACTATTAACCAACCTTTAATAGACTGTATTGAAAGTTAATTCCTCATGGCTTGTATTTCAGCTCCAGGTAGTGACTAACAGGCTGTGGTACCAATTAATCAAATTTTCTGTGAGGATGGGTATTTAAATGATTTTGGTTGCACACTATATACATCCAACTCACACTACCTTAAGAAATAAATAAGATAAAGTTTGGGGGGGGTCATTGGTTGCTACAACAGAGGACTCTACTGGATGTCATCAGGAGGCCTGCTGCCTTTCAACACTTTGTTTCTGCCTGGCTCCATTCTTCCAGGTTTCTGCTGCATACAGGCATTCTCCACCAGCCACAGATGTTTGTCTGTGTTCCAGGCCTCCAACCTCCCAATATAATGCTCCTACTGGAAAAAGAGCTTGTCTGAAATGGTACTTTTTTTTCCTTTGGATCTGCTATTACTAAATTCCTAGGAAGGTAGGGGGGAAAAGTCTAGTAAAGTTACTGTAAGCCTAGAGAAGCCTCAAAGTTAGAACTCCGAAAAGGTAAAAGTAATAAAGTTAAATCCACGACACCAGCTCTTTTGTACTCATTTTGGTACAGGGATATGTCTTAAAATCACTGGATTTATTCATGTTTTATCTACTATTTATGGTGATTGAAATGTTCAAAAAGATTGGCTATACTAAATTTGTAATTGGTATTTATATTTATGGCAGTTTAATTCATCAAATTTGTTATTGTTCAAATATTCAAGGTTTTCAAAGTTTTATTGAATGAGTTTAATAAATTGAGCCTTAAAGTTTATGTAATAGTGCATATTCCTCTCAAGCCCAAAGTCCCCTTCAACATTAAGCAATCTAATAAAACATGCAAAAAATAAAATAGATCATTGGGTTTCCTTTTTTAATGATCATGTAATTATTGAAAAATTATTATTATTTTTTAAAAAGATGACCGGTAAGGGGATCTTAACCCTTAACTTGGTGTTGTCAGCACCACGCTCACCCAGTGAGCTAACCGGCCATCCCTATATGGGATCCGAACCCGTGGCCTTGGTGTTATCAGCACCACACTCTCCCGAGTGAGCCACAGGCCGGCCGAAAAATTATTTTAAAGAGGCCCGAACCCGTGGCCTTGGTGTTATCAGCACCACACTCTCCCGAGTGAGCCACGGGCCGGCCGAAAAATTATTTTAAAGAGGCAAATTAGCACCACTTCATTTATTCTTTCATTATTACATGACTCTGTGTTATAATAAAAGATATGTCTATTTGAAATGTTTTCAATAGTGAATTTGTTTTTAAAAAGCAGACTGATCTACTGACAAAACCTAAGGAGTTATTTGGAGCATTTGCCCAAATTCAGAAGTACCTTGGGCCGAGCCCATGGCACACTCGAGAGAGTGCGACGCTGGGAGCGCAGCAGCACTCCCGCTGCAGGTTCGGATCCTATATAGGGATGACCGGTGCGCTCACAGCGCTCAGGCGGTGCAGCCGGTCTCAAAAAGGACAAAAAAAAAAAAAAAAAAAAGAAGTGCCTTAAGCATCCCCATGGAACAAACAAAATCAAGTACAAATCAGGAGTTAAGCTAGCACCCCATTTCATTTAGGTTAAGTTTTTGTGGCCTCTTCAGCTATGACTTGAGAATACCTTCAAGGTATTTTGAACAAAGAGTAAGACATATACAGACAAGCACTGAAGCTGATGTCAGTGGTGATTCTGTGCACCCTGGCTCCTCCACCTAAAAGCTAGTGTGTAGGGGCCGGACCATGGCTCACTTGGGAGAGTGTGGTACTGATAACACCAAGTCCACAGGTTCAGATCCCTATATAGGGATGGCCAGTTAGCTCACTTGGGAGAGCGTGGTGCTGACAACACCAAGTCAAGGGTTAAGATGCCCTTACTGGTCATCTTTAAAAAAAAAGCTAGTGTGTAATATCATGCTATCAAACCAGTCACAATAATCCCTGCCCTGAGTCCCTTAATAAGTAACTATGTTCCAATGACAATGTGTAAAAGTTCAAAGTATTATTATCAATAAAGTTTTCTGAAAGTAATTGTTCTTATGGAAAGTTAGAAATTGCCTCAAATTCATTTTTTTGAAAAAAATTGGGTACAAACTAAATATCAGGGTAATAATCTCCTGGTTTCCTTAACAACAAAAAAAACAGTGACCAGAATTAAGCCCTTTATTCATCTTTCTTGTTTCAAAGAGTGACAGTAGTTTTTATGGTACACAAAGTATTTCTGGCACTTAGCATCACAGAGCCAAGACACACTCTGAACACACTGAGCCTCAGCACCTCCGTGGACTCCTGGAAGAATGGCAGTTATAGAAAGTCCAATCAGGGACAGAGGGGAAATGCCAGTAAAATGAGAACCTTAAATCAAGGTTTGCCTGGGCATGGACTGTGATCCTTGGGACATCCAGGCAGGAGCAAGTCAAGCCAGAGAAAAGCCCATTCCCAGAAGCAGGCCAGCACAGAGAACACTCATTTCAGGTGAATGTTCACCAGGGTTCAAAAGCTATGCAATCCACAGAGGGATGCAGCATCCTCCTCCCTGCGGTGGAACTCCCCCTGACCTACTCAATTAGCTCCAGAAGGCCAAGGGCCTTTTTAAATTATTATTATTTTAAATCCTATATAAAGATGACCCTTGGCTTGGTGTTGTCGGCACCACGCTCTCCCAAGTGAGCTAATCAGCCATCCCCATATAGGGATCCGAACCCGTGGCCTTAGTGTTATCAGCACCGCACTCTCCCGAGTGAACCACAGGCCGGCCCTCCAAGGGCCTTTGACTCACTCATTTAGTCGGCATATATTTACTGCTGTCTACTCACTCTGCTGGGCGCAGAGGAAAAAGAGAGGAATCAGACATAGTCCCTACATAATATCCAGAATAGAAAAAGCACATATTTATAGACAAGTCATTGTGATTAAAAGTAAAAAGGGCCGGCCCGGTGGCGCGCTGCTATAGCGCGCCGCTTGGGAGTGCGGCGGCGCTCCCGCCGAGGGTTCGGATCCCACATACAGACCGGTTCCCGCTCACTGGCTGAGCGAGGTGCGGGCGCAACACCGAGGGTTGCGATCCATTGCCGGACACGAAAAAAAAAAAAGACAAAAAGGAAAAAAAAAAAAAGTGAAAAGGATACAGACAGGATACAGTCTGGCCCTCAAGAAGTTCACAGCCTAGCAGAGGCCTAGAGGGCATAGCACAGATAATACATAGCAGACTGTGGTTAGCACAAAAGGGAGGCTCAGACTGTGAAGTCTGGCAGCCCAGAGAAGGATGACACAACATCTATTTGAATAATGCAATGGGGAAAACTTATGGCCTAGTGGAGAAGAGTGGGCAGCCTAATCTGGCCCAAGTGGAGATATCAAATCCTCGTTGACCTCTCTAGGTCCTTTGGGTTACCCAACAGGCAGAGTGAAAAGTCTTCTCCCTATAGCTGCAGCAACATGATATCCTGTGGATATCTGAAGGGAGACAGTGACCAGGAGAAACAGATCCAAATAAGGCATCCTAAAAATAAGGGCCTGAGGTAAACATTAGGAACTCGGGAGTTGAGGAGCATACACTGGGCCAGCAGGTTGAACGGGTAGGAGGCTGATCTGGGTACATGCCAGCAACAGGAGGCATGTACCCATGTTTTCTTGCACTCCCAGTGGGGGACCATGTGTGCTGGATGGATCCTTTCTAAGGGTCCAAGGGACAGGGTGGGGGTGCCTAAGGGCAAAGGACTATGTAGTCCTGCGTAGTCCTCTCTTCACGCCTATAGATTATAGGCCTCCCATCTGCTTTCCTCTCTTCCCCACAGCTGCTACTACCTGCCCTATCTTCTCCATTCTACCAACCTGAAGACGGCTGAAATAGGCTCAGTTAGGGTCTCAGGATCACAGGACAGGTCCCAGGGCCACGAAGGCTTTGGATAATTGGCACAAACTGAGTTGGAGTGCCTATAGCACTCTTGAGCAGCTGTGTGTAATGCCAGGGACTTTCTATTGCCATTTCTTGGTTCAAAATCATTTGTGGCTCCCCAGTGCCTACTACAGGATGTTTTGCATTTAGCCTGACAAGCAGGTCCTTCCAGCTGTTGATGAAATAATGCATAAATACTTCCCTCTGCTTCCATATATGAAGCCTACTGTCAGGGAAGACCTCTGTCAAGTTAGCAAGTAGAGGGTGGTGGGGGTCTAGGGGTGGAGAGGCTTGTTAGTACAAGGAGGAATTGGGGGAAGGGGAGAGGACCAAAAGGGCAGCCCCCTCCTGAGTAGTAGAAACTCCTTCTTCAGCAAAGCTTTCCTGTGCACTATACCCCAAATAGATAGGAACAGGGAGGGTGGATAAATGCTACAGCCAGGGCTAAAGGATAAAGAGAATGAGAATACCAAGACTTCTTTAGGACTATCCAAGAAGGGAGTCAAGGAAGGGACCTCAGTTACATACCAGTGTGGACCAGAGATGTCTAGCAGCACCACTCATAAGATATCCATCTCTAAATTGCCCACTCCTCACTCCTTCCTCCTTCCTGCCTCATGTTTGTTCCTCCCAAGTCCTTTTCCCATCAAACACCATCCTACTAAGTGACCTTCAGGCTCATCTTTCATCAGGGTAATGCCATCAGAAGCAATAAGCATGATTATCAAGGACCACTGGCACTGATCTTCTCATTTTTCTCCCTGAGAAATGATGCTATCTGGATGAAGAAGGGAAGGTTGAGCAGCACTGCAAAGCTGGAGAAGGCAGGTGACCTCATGATTCTTCCGTTTTGCTCAATTCCTCTAGGATAGACAGCCTGAAAAGCTCTGAGCATGATTGGAAGGGTGTTGGTGTTTCTCTTATTAAAAATGGAACAAACCATCCAGATCTTCCTTCCTGCCATGACACCTGCTTGTAACCTCACACTTGGATGAGAGGCAAGTCATTTGAAAAGATACAGCCTCTGATTTCCATTTTGAGATCAAAGTTCCTTAGGCAGCCAGGACTTGCTGATCATGGAGCAGACACTCTGCCTCTCCTAGGGATGGGAAGATAAGAAATCACAGAACCAATCCTCTCATTTTACAGATGGAGACCTGAGGCCCAGAGTTCAGACGACACTTCCAAGGTCCTAAAGCAAGCCAGTGGCAGAGCCAGGACCACACCATGGTCTCCCAACTCCCAGTTCAGTGCTCTTCCCACTGCAGTAGCTATGACAAAATTTTCATTTTGACCTTGGTGGGGGAGAAGTAAAAAAATGTAGAGAGCAGAATATTAAGTTTTTGGATTCTCTGCAGACCTCTGTTATCCTGGCTATGGTTGCCATTACCTCCTAGGGAAAGTTGGATCCTAAGCCAATTAGTTTGTCTTGAATTAGCTTAGATTCCTACCAGGGCTGGTGAAGTCTCCCTGTATGTGGCTCAAGATGTCTTGGTCTGTAAACAGGCGGAAGGCAATCTGTTCACACTCCCGCTTGATACCACACTCAAACAAACACCCAAACAAGCCCTCCTCCTCCAGAGCAGCCAGATCAGAGTAGCCACAGGGTCCACAGTGCAAGATCCAAGGGGGGGACCAGCAGGCAGCCTCCAAGGGGGTTTGGTTGAGGTAGATGCCTAGGTCAATCCTCCGTTTTCTACTGGTTGGGTGTGAGTACAAGAGCCATGATTCTGATAATGCTCCACTTTCCTCCTCCAGCCTCAGCGGACTGTCCAGCAGAGAGCTCTGCTGAATGGTGGGAACATCTTTGTCACTAGGGTCTTGGCACCTACGTGAGATCTCCAGGGGCCGGAAACTCACCACACTGCCTTGGCAGCCATGTGGGGGCTCACAGAGCTGTCGGCTCAGGGCCAGTCTCTGAAAGCATTCACCATGATCAATGCTGAGAGCCTCTGCCCGGCACCTGTTTGGTGTCCGGGCACTGCAATATAGCACAGGGTGGCCAGCCCTCCCAGTCACCTCTGCCACTTCACACTCCACTGTCACCATGGGCCTAATGAGCCTGCCATGGTGCCATGTGGTCCCTAAGTCATCACTGTAGATCATCAGGGAATGAGGCCTGGCTTTACATGGTAACCGGAAACAAAAGAACCAGTAAGGGATGTAGTAGACATATGCAGGGACAACCAGCCTCCCCGATTGTAGCTGGATGCCATGACCTGGGCCCACAGCAAATGTGGCCCAATGCTTCACCTCTGGGCCAATGACCTCCTCAGTTAAGTCCCTGACCTCACTCCACGAACATCCAGCATCCTGACTGTAGATGAAGCAGAGGCGGGCAGCATTTCTGCCTGACACAATTTGTTGATGCTCGGTGACATGGCCCCGCACACAGATGAAGAACAGGTATACACGACCATTCTTCTGCTCCCACACAGGACAGGGGTTCATGGTCCGATGACCAGGTAATGTGGCTTCCATCAGTGGCTTCATGGGTTCCCACTAAACAAGGGGAAGGAGAAGAGACAGTAGGAGTGACATGAGGCTCATTAAAAGCATTAGTACTTTCCATAAATGAGAAATAAATAATGTTGAAATCTTTTCCTGAAGGATCAAGTATTCACTAAATTCTCAAATATTATAGGGTGACTTATAAAGCTGGAAAAAGATAATGCTAGGTATTGTACATGTCTCCTCTGTCTGGAATGCTTTTCTTCACTTTATCTGGACTTCAAATCATCCTCCAATATCTAACTCAAAAGTCACCTTTGTGAAGCATTCTGTGAAACTCCCTCTCCTCCCCTAATAAGTTATATCACTTACTATATAACATTGCAATTTTTTTTTTGTAACTGTCTCCCTTCCTAAGTATGAGCCTTTCAAGGGTAGAAACCAAATTACACTACTTTTGTATCTCCAGTGCCTAGCAAATAATGAGTGCTAAATAAACATTTTTACAAAGGAAGAAACACACACACACAAAGAAGAAGAAAAAAAAAGAAAGGGAAAAAAGAAAGAAAAGAAAAGGAAGAAACAAGAAGGAAGAAGAAAAGAAAAGGAAAAGGAAAGCCAGGCAGGCAAATAAAGAGATATTTAAGGCAAAGATGTTTTTCTTCCTGTACTACCCTGGGGAGGCAATTCATAACAGTGTCCTTAAAAATTCAAGCTTGGAGTCAGAGACACCTAGTTCAAATCTTGCCTTTATCACTTATTGTGTAACCTTGAGCAAGTTGTTTAATCTTCCTTTACTTCAATTTTTCACCAGTTAAATGAAGAATTTAATAACATCCTCATAGAGCATTTGTTGTAAGGGTACAACAAGATAATGCCTAATCAGACAAAGAAAGGCCTAATCTCCTTAACATATTTTAAAAACAATATTAAAAATTGGTAAGAGTAGGCCAGCCCGTGGCTCACTCGGTAGAGTGCGGTGCTGATAACACCAAGGCCACGGGTTCGGATCCTATATAGGGATGGCCGGTTTGCTCACTGGCTGAGCGTGGTGCTGACAACACCAGGCCAAGGGGCGCCATAAATTAGATAGTGGGCAGGGAAGTTCTCATGAGAAGGTCATATCTGAGTGAAGAAGAATTGGAGCAAGGGAGGAAATAGGGGAAGAGCATCGCAGGTGGAGGGAGGGCACGGGCATAAACACTTAGGTGGGAGGTTGGCATCACCGCCCAGGGCCCTGAACTGGAGAGATCAAGAGGCAGAATACTGGGAGATAAACTCAGAAAAATGAGGCCATTGAGAAAAGCACATTGAGCGGAGCCTTGTAGGGCTTCATAAAAGCTTTACTTGCACTTTGAGCAAGGCAAGGAGCCATTAGAGGAGGTTGACAAAGGAATGCACGATGTGGTTCTGCATGTTGACAGGCACTGTTGAAATGTTGACTGTTTTCCTGATGAGAAAGAATTAGAAATATTTATTACAACTCTAAGGTACTTAGAATTACTATAAAGAAGTATGCTCTTATGATCTAAATTATGTGAAAAAAAAAAAAAAAAAAAAAAAAAAAAAAAAAAAAAAAAAATTGGTAAGAAAATTTCTAGAAGCCAAATAAAAATGGGAAAAGGGCAAAATCAGACAACTGCCAGAAAGAGAAAAAAAAAACGAAAAACAAATGAAGATATGTCCAACCTCACACATAAAAAATAAATGCAAATTAAACTGACCGCATTTTTCATCTAACAAATTGGCAAAATCATAAAATTTGATAATACCTGTTGGCAAAAATACAAAGAAACAAGCACTCTTATAAAATTAAGGACGGGCTGCAAACGGTTCAACCCTTAAGTAGGACATATCAAAATTACAAATACATTTATCCTTTCCCAGTATGCCCAACTTGGGGAATTTATCCTAAGATATATCACTCAACAAATTAAGTATGTATAAGATTATTCACTGTAGTATTGCTTGAAACAGCAAAATATTGTAAACAACCCAAATATTCATCAATAGGGGACTGGTTAAATGAACACATAATTCATGGGGCGAAGAAAAAGAAAAAGAGAAGCCTTTTTTCCATATATATTGAAATGAAAATATTTCTGTAATATATTATTAAAAGGACAAAGCAAAATACAGAACAGTGTATGTATGATGCTATTTTTTGCATGGGAAAGTGGAGGAAATGAACTTCAGGTTATGGCAAACAAAATAGTTGTACCAACCCTTCCACTAAGAACTAGAAAAGATAGACAAAATATCAAAACAAAAACAAATATATCTGTTTGAAAGCACCAGAGAGCCAACAAGTCAATGATGAACTACAGGCCAAGAACTGAGAGTTCATTCAGAGAGGCTGGCTGGAAATTTCAAATCCCTTTTCCCCTCACAGTATCCCTACTAATTCTCAAAGCAGTAACTGAAAGGCTGAGAAGCTGAGCAACTCATTTGATAGCCTTACTGGCTTAAGAAGACAAAACTGGAGGCCCTGGTAAACCCCACATAATTTGAGATGGAACCTTAAAGGACTAAATCCTAGGAGTATGGATGGAACTGAAGCAGACAGTTCCCAACAAACACCACTTTAGAAAAGTGGCTGCCATTATCTACATACACATACAAGGGTACTTCAAAAAGTTCATAGACGGTTCCCGCTCACTGGCTGAGCGAGGCGCGGGAGCAACACCGAGGGTTGCGATCCCGTTGCCGGTCCCGGTCCGGTACGGGGGCGACACTGAGGGTTGCGATCCGTTGCCGGACACGGAAAAAGACAAAAAAAAAAAAAGGAATATTCATAGCAGTATTATCTATCAGCACAATGCTCTAAACAACTGAGCTAACCAGCCAGCCTAAATATCAGCATTATCTATACTCATACTAGCTTACCCAAATATCTAACAACAGTAGAATGGATCACTTAATTGTGGTATATTTATATAATGGAATGCTACAAGGGTACTTCAAAAAGTTTGTGGAAAAATAGAATTAAAAGATAATATGAATTTTCTATGAACTTTTTGAAGCACCCTCATATGTAACAGTAAAAACCAAACAAATTACAGCTACACACAATAATTTGGATAAATCTCAAATATAATATTGAACAAAAGAAGCCAGACATAAAGAATACGTAGATTAAAAATAAGAAAAACTAAACTCTAGAGCTATAAATCAGTACACTAATCATCTCTCAGAAGAAGAAAGGGACCATAAGAGAAGCTTCTCAGATGCTGGCAATATATTATAGAATTATCATATGATCCAGTAGTACCACTTCTGGGTATATAACCAAAAGAATTAAAATCAAGGTCTCAAAGAAATATCTTCACACCCTTATCCATAGCAATGTTATTCAGAATAGCTAATAGGTGGAAGCAACCCAAGTGTCCATCAAGGGATGAATGATTTAAAAAATGGGTATAAACAAGGTGCCTTCTAAAAGTTCATGAAAAGATTTGTATTATCTTTTAATTCTATTTTTCCATGAGCTTTTTGAAGTATCCTTGTATATATACAACGGTGTATTATTCAGCCTTAAACAGGAAGGAAATTCTGATACATGCTACATGATGGATGAAGCTTGAGGACATTACACTAAGTGAAATAAGCCATCACACAAAAATAAACATTATATGATTCCACTTATATGAGATATCTAGAATAGTCAAATTTATAGAAACATAAAGTAGAATAGTGGTTGCCAGGGACTGGGGAGAAAGAGAAATGGGAGTTGTTTTTATGGGTACAGAGTTTCAGTTTTGAAAGATGAAAAAGTTCTGGATATTGGTGGCACAAGAATTTGAATATGCTTAACACTACTGAACTGTACACTTAAAAATGGTTAAGATGGTAAATTTTATGTCAGATGTATTTTACCACAATTTAAAAAATTTAAAAGAACAACAACAAATGTGACAAAGACTTGGAAGTTTCAGCTGACCATCTACTCAGTATTAGTCAACTGTGTCATACATCTGCCAAAAAAGTAAGTGCTATTTTACCTTAGGCTTTTAAAGGATACAAGATGAGATAACCCACAGCTAGTCAGTATACCCTTAAAGCCCTAAGTTCAATTCTGAGTATCACACTTTGAAAAAGGACACTGATATCCCAGACCAGATCCCAAGGACAGTAATCACAATTTTCAAGGGACCAAAAACCAAATCAGGACTGTGGCCTAAGGATCCATTATAAGAAATGAAGCCGTTTAGCCCAGAAAATAGAAAACTCAGAGGATACGAACACTACTTCCAGGTACTTTCAAGAGTAGTTCTCTGAAAAAGGGACTTTATCTATATTATGTACATACTGACTGCCCCAAAAGGCAGAACAAGACCAATGGGTAATTGCAGAGAAGCAGAGATCATATCATTAAAAAAAAAAAAAAAAAGCTTAATAGTCACCACAGGATTAAGTTCCTCATTTGAAGAGTTGTGCAAGTAGACCCTTTATGGAAAATGACTAATGTTGAGTCCTTACTATGTAATTTCTATTATTAATTACCTGTTGCAGATGACGAAACAAAGAGTCAAGTATCCAAGGTCACACAACCAATAAATGATAGGTCTTGACTGACTCCAAAGCCAGCTCTTAACCACTAAGCTATGAGTAGCTACCAATGGAATACAGAAGATTTTTATATTGGGAAAGAAGTGGGCTGATGATTCTTCTAACTTCAGGGTTTTACAATTAAGTAAATCAGAGATAAAAGTAGATAAAATAATGAGAAGAGAGAATGCATTAAGATGGACGTTTGTGAATATGTGTGACTTCTACATAATGAGATTATGCAACAGGTGTGGCATATGCTTAACAGCCAACTGTCTGAGATAGAAAGCAAAGCCACACAACCACAGGCAATGCCTGTCCTAGAGGAGATGAAAGAGCTAGAACTCCAAGCTCTGCTGAGCTGCAGTACTGGGCCTTCTATGGAGGCCAGTTATACAAGCAGAAGTCTGGTCCTGGAAAGTCTTGATGAAGACTCATGACAAGATGAAAAAGCAGGGATTGGAAATTCCCTAATGTAAAAAATTTCCCCAGGGAAATGCGAGCCAATGTCATCAAAAATATGGACAGGGATTGCTGGCAAGGCCCACGTTCAGCGGAATAGCATTTGTCCTGTAACAGCTGCACGAGTTATCTGTTATGGATATGAAGTTTTAATGGTGAGATTTCAGATATGTGTAGGTAGAAAAACAGGGCAGGTTAGGGGGATTAAAGTACTACTACACAGATAGATTTAGAGAGACATAGCTATATATTTTTTTTATAAAAAAATTTTCAAAACCATTGTCTCATTTGATCTTCACTTCAGCCAGCTCCAGGAGAAAAGAAGAAAACAGTAAGAAATATGGGGTCTGAAATAACCCTGTAGCTCCCAGGCCCAGGAGCAGCAACAACCAAAAGTACAATAAAATGTGCTACTTGAGGGAAAGGGTTCCAACTGCAGTTCTACCACTTATTAGATGTGTGCCCAAAACAAGTCACTTTAATTCTCAGACCCAGTCTCCTCCTATAAAATGGGGATAATACTATGTACCTCACACAAAGCATTTAGCAGTGGTAGTAATATAGTTGTTAGTTATCGCCCTCTGTCATCTACTAAATGCGGTCCTGAACAAGTTATTTACCTCTTGGAGCACCAGGACCCCTCATAAGCAAAACAGTCCAGCAATGCTTACTTCCCCAGCTGCTTTAAGAGGATTAAAAGGAATATAAATAAAAAGCACACCACATGTTAGCTGAATCTGAATGAACCATGGAGACTCAGGAGTCAGAAACTGAGTTTGAAGCCTGCTTCTACTGCTGCATAGCTGCACGACCTGGAGCAAACAGCAACCTCGCTGAGCCTCAGTTTTCACATCTGTAAAATGTGACTGACAACAGTACCTATGACACAGAGTAGCTATGAGGATTCAAGATGCCCCTGGCACACAATAAGCACTCAGTGAGCCACTGTTCTTACTGTTTTTTCCTCCTCAGCAGGCTTTTCTTGCACTGATAGGAAAAGGCACAGACCCTGAACTGCTCTGAGCTCTATGGAGAGAAACTGAGGCCAAGGCCCAGACCCAGATCTGGGATGAGGAGTCACCTGTACCAAGTGCCCAGTCCTCAACCCGCGCCTCAGCACCAGGTGGAGAGCATCCTCATCCCTTCTTGAAGAACGCTTCTCTGCAAAGGCCAGGAAGGTGTGGGTGGGGGGCACGTAGAGCAGGGCTGGGATCCGGTAGGTAAACCCTCTCTTGTCTTCCTGCTGGAACAGAGGGCTGTTGAAGGCACATGATGTCACCTCTTCCATGACCTCTGCAAGGATAGGAGGCAGCTCAATGTGTGTCCACACCCAGATGTTGATCTGCATACAAGTTCTGCTCTATCATTCCATTTCCGGAGAGTAAGGGGAGGTGCACATGTACTCAAATGTTTATTTTTTTATACAAAGGTAACATCATGGTCTCAACAACACAAAGCAAGCAATATGCATTCTCGTTTAACAAATCTATTTTCCAGACTGTGAGAATCCTATGCAGCCTGTGTCAAGTGTGTATCTCTCCAGAGAAGCTCTGCATTTGCTTCTGCCAAGCATGCAGGGGTATTACCAGCCCGGGATGGTTTTTAATGTCATTTTCTTGGCTTGGGGTTTCTAGGCCATTTGGGTAATACAAACATAAACCCGAATCCATATGAGTGAATGCCTGCGGTTAAGAATACTCCGGAGACACTTTTTCCTTGTACCAGAGCCTAGAATAAAAGGCAATCTTCTTTGTCTTCTCTTTCAGTAGGGAGGATTTTTTTTCCCCTAGTCTACTCTATCAGAGGGTGTGGACCCTACAAGGGGTATAGATTTTCAAGGGACTTATCTTCATGTGGGGATCTTGGTTCCAACTAAAGTCTAACCCACGCGGACCTGCAGCTTCGTCTGCTGTAACAGCAGGCCTATTAGAGCCAAAGTTTCTGGGTATGTGAGACCAGCAAACATCCAGGGAAGCTGAGGACAAATTAAGGGACTAACTACTCTGGTTTTCAGTTCACTCTTGGTTTCTAGGCCCCTGGAGATTTCTCTTACTTTCTTGTAAATTCAGCTATAAAGGACTTTGTTATACTTGATCCACCATTTTACAGGTTAGCTAGTCTGCCATAATGTTGACAGTGGAAGTCTCCAGGTACTCTTCTCAAAGAAACCAGGTATTCCATTTCTCAGAGACCCAAAAAGGAAATCGAGCCAGACAAAACCAGACTTAGAATTACTTTTATGTTAAATTCTGCAAACCATTTAACAAATGGTTTATAAGCACTATCTTACAAATCATTTGTAAAAATTATCAGGCTGTAAGAACTAGGCCTGTAAGGCCTTCTTCATTTATACAATAAATATTTCTGGGTGCCTACTCCGTGTCAGGCCACTAGGTAGGTGCTGAGCAGACAGAGAAGAATCAGAGATCCCTGCTCTCAAGAAACCCACATCCAAGTGAGGGAAACAGATGTACATATGGATAATTACAATATGATGTAATTAATAAGTGCTACCTTAGAAGTAAATACAAAAGTTAGTAGGAAAACAGAAAAGGGACATCTATCCAGATCAAGGAATCAGAGAAGGATTTTTTTTGTCCTTTTTGAGACCGGCCGCACCACGCTCACTGGCTGAGTGCACTGGCCATCCCTATATAGGATCCGAACCCGCGGCGGGAGCGCTGCTGCACTCCCAGCACTGCACTCTCCCAAGTGCACCACGGGCTTGGCCTCAGAGAAGGATTTTTGGAGAGGATAATAAACTGAGCCAAATGAGCTCTTTTTTTTTTTGAGGGGTCTTTCAAAAAAAAAAAAAGTTCATGGAAAGACTGTATTGTTATTTTTTTTTCTAATGGTGGCTAGCCAGCAGGGGGATCAAGTATTATCTTTTAATTCCATTTATTCCACGAACTTTTTTTTTTCTTTTTTGGTGGTTGGCCAGTATGGAGATCGAACACTTGACTTTGGTGTTATAATACTGCACTCTAACCAACTCAGCTAACCTGCCAGCCCCTCCACAAACTTTTTGAAGTACCCTTATATAGTCATATGCTCTGCCTGGAATACTCTTCTTTCAGAGAGCCACATAGCTCACTCCCTCGCCTTCCTCAGCTCTGTTAAAACATCATCGAATCAGTAAGGCCTTCCCAGACAACCCCCTTGTCCCTCCCTGCCCCCTTTCCCTGATCTATTCTCCATACCACTTATCACCCTCAGATGTCTCATATATTACACTTGTTTAGTACATACTACAAAATAGAAGCTCCATAAAGAGCAAGGATATGTCTGTTTTGTTCACGGCTACACCTCCATACATGATAGGCACTCAACAAATGTTTGTTGAATGAATGAATGACTGAACTGGATCTTAAAGAATAGAAGAGAGAAGAGCTATGGCTCACTATCACGAGGGTAACAAGGGAGGTAGCCTGGCTGAGTGCAGAAGAAAAGCCTCCCCTCACTCCAATCCTTGGCTCTCAAAAGGAGAATCAAAAGATAGGCAAGGGTAGACTGTCTTCCTCGCACAACACAAGAGCACACCTCTCTCCCCCCCATCTGGTCCCTCTTGCCAGGGAGGGTCAGGCTTTCTTGTAAGCAAATATCTGTCCCTGGGCCAGGCTGGTGTAATGGTTAAGAACCTAGGATTTGGGCCAGGCCAGAACTACATGACCTTGGGCATGTTATTTAACTTCTCTATGGGGCCCGCCCTGTGGCTCACTAGGGAGAGTGCGGTGCTGATAACAACAAAGCCACAGGTTCGAATCATATATAGGTATGGCTGGTACAGTCACTGGCTGAGTGTGGTGCAGACAACACCAAACCAAAGGTTAAGATCCCCTTACCGGTCATCTTTAAAAAAAAAAAAAAAAACTTCTCTATGCTTCAAGATCCTCACCTATAAAATTCAGTAGAGTTGTTGAAAGAATTAAATCAAAAAGCTTAAGTAAAGTGGCTGTTACAAGGCCTATGACATAGTAGAAGCACAATATATGATAGTTATTATTTTTAGACTACCAATCACTGCACATTCAAGCTCTATTCCTTAAATCCTATGGATGATGATGATAATAACAACAACAACTACACCCCTTCTTGCAAGCATTTAAATCCCTCTTCACCTCTGGAAGAGATAATACTTTAAACTCTTACAAGTTAACAGTTTAATTATGAGTCATATCAACACTATTAATCATCAGCCAACACTGACTATTAGTTAACATCTAAACAGGAATTCTTCTGGGTGATAATTAGAATGGAACACAGGATAGGCATAGAAGGGAGATGGAAGGACTAAGAAGAAGCAAAGGGAGAGAAAGTGGGGAGATCAGCAAAAGAGAAACATAACTCATCATATAGACTGTATTCATGTCCCAGCTCCACTTCTTGCTGTGTGACCTTGTGCTGGTTACTCTAGGTCTTGGATTCCTTGCTCGGAAAATACAGATAATAAAACCTACCTAAGAGGATCAATATGAAGAACTTCTCAAAAGTGCTTTATAAACTTTAAAAAACTATAAAAACAGAAGTCTTTGGCCCGCCCTGTGGCTCACTAGGGAGAGTGCGGTGCTGATAACAACAAAGCCACAGGTTCGAATCATATATAGGTATGGCTGGTACACTCACTGGCTGAGTGTGGTGCAAAAGAGTTATTAATTTTTATTAAGTATGATTATGCTGATCATGTTGCTGACAGTGGTAATATAGAAAGCAGCTTTGGCACTGACACCCAAACTATTTCACACAAACCACACGCTGGGAATTAGGGATACAGAAAAATCAGATATAGATCTGCTTTGGAGTTGTTCATTTTATTTTTTTTAATTTTATTTATTTATTTATTTATTTTTGTCTTTTTTTGAGACCGGCCGCACCGCGCTCAGCCAGTGAGCGCTGTGAGCGCACCGGTCATCCCTATATAGGATCCGACCCCGCGGCGGGAGCGCTCCTGCGCTCCCAGCGCCACACTCTCCCGAGTACGCCACGGGCTCAGCCCTGGAGTTGTTCATTTTAGCAGAGAATTGAAAGGATTAATTACTGCTCCATATAATCACCTTGCAATCAAGTTCTCCCTGCTCTCTTACTAGGAGAGAGTACAATACTGCAGCTTGGACCCTGAGGTCTGACTTGGCTTTGATACCTATTAGCAAGTCACTTTACCTCTGGGACTCAGTTTCTGCACTTGTAAAATGGGGATAATGCCACCTATTTCACAGGCTATAATAATAATGTAATTCTTCAGCCTCCAATTAATCCAATGAGCCTCCAGTGAAACCCAGGAGGCCTCCCTATCTCATGTACTACTATTTAAAGAACACCTATCATGTGTCAGACCTTTCAAGATCCTATATTCTAAACCTCTCTAATGGTAAATATGGGAAAACTCAGGCCCATAGAGGGGGGAAAGCTTATATAAGGCCACTCAGTAGCAAAACCTGGATCAAGACCCGGGTCTCCTAAATTCCAGCTCGGGGCTCTTTCTGCCACCCACAGACTACTCTCTAGTAAGAAGTGTCTTCCCAGTCTCGGTATCTTTTCATCTCTACAGTGCTAATTCTAAGACTTAAGTTTGGCTTCAGTGAGAAGACAAAAATAGAACAAGCCAAGAATACTCTCTGGCTGTGTCAGATCCTAGCCGACTGGGTGGCTCTGACTCAATATTCCCTCAACACCCTATTTCCTAACCGCAGATGGTGCTGCTGCACCTGTCCCTACGGTCACAATACCCCGCTTTTCGGGGGTTTCTCTTTTTCCCAACCCCGCTCACCTGCGAGGGACCCCGGCTCCTCGGTCTCTCCCCGAGCAGAGCTGGGCGCGGGGAGTTCTTCCATGGGAGTCAGGCCGTCAGGTCTCGCGCACCGATGCCCTCGAGAGTGACCGGCACCAAGGCTGGGGAAGGGGAGGCTGGAGAGAGAGAGACGAAGACAGACAGGAGAGAGACAGGGAGCAACAGAAAAGAGACTGAGGACACGGAGACAAACCCTGGGAAGCGAAGAGAGAGGAACCGGTTGGAGAAAGAACGCAGAGCAGCGCAGAAAGCCCCAGGACGAAAGCCGAGCCTGGAAGCCGGCGGCAGCGGGGACGCGCCAAAGGAGTCCGGCGCAGGCCGCAGGCCTTTGGGACCAATCGCGGCCGGCCCCGGGAGCCCCGCCTCCTCACGCCCGTCCTGCCCCTCACGGCGCAGCCTCGGACTTCGCTCCTCTCTCCGTCCCTCGGCCGTGGCGTGTCACTTTCTCTGCCTGTCCGGCCGCCGCCCTCCCCAGCCCAGCTCCGACCCTGGGCTTACCGCAGCTGCCGACGGCCTCCCAGCTCCCGGCCTCCCCCCGAGCTTTCCCTTTCCGTCCCCTCCCTCTGTCCAGTACCCTGTCCCCACGCTCTTATCTATTGCTTAGGTATCACCTCCTAAAACTTCCCTGGACAGGCTGAGAGTAGAGCAAAGGTTCCGGGCCTCAGAGGGGACTCTACGAGAAGAACCGGAGGTCCAGAGCGTTGGTCAACCCCCTTGCAAAATATACAAATAAAATGGATATTAATGTATGTAATCTATTATATATGTGCGTATATACATACATTTACAGACATGTATTTATCAGAGAGCACGGAATCCATTCTCCTGCTTCACAGCCATGGAACCTAAGCCCCTTCTCACCCCCCCCCCCCCCCCCCCC
>NW_007732220.1:82585-82914 GCF_000696425.1 Galeopterus variegatus | reverse complement strand
CCCCCCCCCGCCAAAAAAGAAAGACTCATCTAAGGTCACTTATAGTTGGAGCCAAGTACAACATAAATGCATCAGGCAAACACCAATAAAGGGAAAGACAGACTAACTTAGATGACGTGAAAGTTTTAAACTTCTGATAAGTTTGAATTCATGATTATTTTTCTCATTTAAAATGCTGGGCTTTGGCAGGGAAAATACATCTTGTGGTGCCACAAAGGAGCTCGCAAAAGCGTTGGGGATTTTTGAAAGAACATAGGAGCCAAACAATACAACATGATGTATTTTTCTAAAAAAAAAAAAAAAAAAAAAAGTCTCGGGGCCGGCCCGGG
>NW_007732220.1:76429-81996 GCF_000696425.1 Galeopterus variegatus | reverse complement strand
GATCCCATATAGGGATGGCCGGTTTGCTCACTGGCTGAGCGTGGTGCTGACTACACCAAGTCAAGGGTTAAGATCCCCTTACCGGTCATCGGGGCCGGCCCGTGGCTCACTTGGAAGAGTGCGGTGCTGATAACGCCAAGGCCACGGGTTCGGATCCCATATAGGGATGGCCGGTTTGCTCACTGGCTGAGCGTGGTGCTGACAACACCAAGTCAAGGGTTAAGATCCCCTTACCGGTCATCTTTTTTAAAAAAAAAAAAAAAAAAAAAAAAGATCCCCTTACCCGTCATCTTTTAAAAAAAAAAAAAAAAAAGACTATCAGGGTCATGTCAAAAGAAGACAAGAGCCAACTTGCAGGTGATCCCACTGGCCAAATATGGAGAAATTTGAGTATCAAAAGGAATAAAGACTGCAAAGGATTAAATTAAATATGTTAAAATTTATGCATTCATATTGACATATGGGGGAAAAAGTGACTTCAGTCACCTCAGAGCTTGCTGAGAAAATAATTGAGCTTTTATTCTGCCTTTCCTGTACAAACCATATTTAAAGGTAACTAAATAGTTGGGGGAGGGCCGGCCCATCGCTCACTTGGGAGAGTGTGGTGCTGATAACACCAAGGCCACGGGTTCAGATCCCTATATAGGGATGGCCGGTTAGCTCACTTGGGAGAGCATGGTGCTGACAACACCAAGTCAAGGGTTAAGATCCCCTTACAGGTCATCTTTAAAAAAAAAAAAAAAGTTGGAGGAAAGTTCTCCTTTACAAAACAATCAACTAATAAATGCCAAAGGAATTATAGAATTTCATCATTTTGCAACCTCTAATAAAATAATGAATCTAGACAATAATTATCAATGGCTGCTAAAACCATCAGGTGGAATGCTCATGCAAAATTTTATAATGGAAGGATCAGGCCAAAAATACCTGAACCCACTGAGTAATTATAACATCAGAAAAGAGAGGTGAGGGCCAGCCCGGTGGCGCACTGGATAGTGCGCCGCTTGGGAAGCGCGGCGGCGCTCCCGCCCGAGGGTTCGGATCCCACATACAGACCGGTTCCCGCTCACTGGCTGAGCGAGGCGCGGGAGCAACACCAAGGGTTGCGATCCCGTTGCCGGTCCCCAGTCCGGTACGGGGGCGACACTGAGGGTTGCGATCCGTTGCCGGACACGGAAAAAGACAAAAGACAAAAAAAAAAAAAAGAAAAGAGAGGTGACCAGATATTATGTGGCTCCTGATGTGATGCAGTAAGAATTACATAGCCTCCTCTATGAAATATTCTTGCCAAAAATCAAAACTGAATCTGATCAAGGAGTAGAAAACATGTAAAATGATGCCACTCACCCAGAAGTCCCACTACAATGTATATCCATACAAGAATGTTCACAGAAGCAAATTTTTAATAGAGAAAAATTATAAAAGACCTAAATGTCCATTAATAGGTAATAAATTATGATATTTAACAGTATACTGTGATGAAAAATAATAAATTTTAGCTCCGGGTTATCAATCTAAATGATGCTCACAAACACAATATTGAGAAAAAAAAGCAAGTCGCACAATACCAAGAAGAGTTAACGTAGCAGGCCTGGGTCTACTATCCTTAGAAAGGCCTGTTTGCCAGCTTAGCCCTTTTGGGCTGGTGTCTGGGAACTTGCCTCTCAAAATGTTCCCAGTCACCAGTTAATTGAGAAAGGGTAGTTGACTATGTGCAGACTGAACACAATATGATTTATGCTGAATACCTGCTTTCCTGCTGGGAGTCTGGAATTTGGGTACACACTAGGCAAATGGTATCCACATGACCAGCCCTCAATAAAAACTGTGGGTGCTCTTTAATGGGCTCTCTGGGCAGAAACATCTCACACATGTTGCTGGAGGAAAGTGCTCCTTTCGCGACCCCTCGTGTGAGGGAGAGCAAATAAGGAAGCCTGCAAATGGATTCCTCCAAACTCTGTCAGTGTCTTTTTTCCCTTATGAGCATAATGAGTGTCCTTACCACATCGCTATAGTAAATTCTAGTCATGGCTATGTATGCTGAGTTCTGTGAGTCTTTCTAGCAAATCTCTGAAACTAGGGGTGATTTGGGGGACTCTCAATAAAATTCCATATATGAAGTTTAAAAACAGGTAAAACAATAACCATATACTGGTAATGAACACATATGAATTGTTGGAGTGAGCAGGACTGAAGCCATGATGGGACCTAAAACCACATGGACTCAAAAGGTTTTTAAAAGACGGTTTTTTTCGTGGTGTGCATTTCTCTGCATTCCCTCTTTTCCCATGGTTATTTGATATTTTGGGCCTTGGTTATGGGGCAAGTTGACCTTATTTACATACATGTAAGTTGTTTTCCAGCCACCCTGAAGCAGCAGACTCGCACTTACTACCCAGACTTTCCCATGGTTATTTGATATTTTGGGCCTTGGTTATGGGGCAAGTTGACCTTATTTACATATATGTAAGTTGTTTTCCAGCCACCCTGAAGCAGCAGACTCGCACTTACTACCCAGACCCTGAGATAAGAACAGGAACTTAAACCAGACGGAGTCTTGCAGAGACCTTGCACCTGAGATCTTGCATGAATCCCTCCCTGCTCACATACCCATCACATACCCATCCCTCCTCCTTTTCACCTCCCACATTCCATTCCCTCAACCCCTCCTTTAAAAACAATTCAGTAAATCAAAATCTTTGAGATGGGATAGCCTACCATCTCCTTCAGCTGAATACATCTGTTTTTCTAACACCAACCATTTGACTTCTGAGGTTTTGGGGGGTTTTTTTCTTCTCAAGCAGGTGGGCAGCCAGACCTGAGTTTGGTACCAGTATGAGAAAATGCATAGGAATAATAAATAACAAATTCAAGGTAGTGGTTACTTCTGGGAGTGCAGGAAGTAAGATGTAACTAAGAATACTCAAGAAACTTCAATTGTACTGGTAATGTTCTGTTCTGTTCTGTTCTGTTCTGTTCTGTTAAAGATGGCAGTTTGTGGGTGTTCATTTTATTATTCTTTAAATCTTACTATTCGTCTGAAATGTTTCATTTTTAAAAATTGTCTCATACGGGCCGGCCCGTGGCTCATTCGGGAGAGTATGGTGCTGATAACACCAAGGCCTCGGGTTCGGATCCCATATAGGGATGGCCAGTTTGCTCACTGGCTGAGCGTGGTGCTGACAACACCAAGCCAAGGGTTGAGATCCCCTTACCGGTCATCTTTTAAAAAAAATAAAAAATAAAAAAATAAAAAAATAAAGTTAATGCCAATCTCTCTGTTCTTCTTTGATGCAAATTCTCATGGTCTCAGTCTTATGCCTGAGGCAGTGAGGTTTAGTAGCAATCTCTGTTTAGAGGTGGAGAGATCTTGGCTCCAATGTTGACTTCCCACTTCCTATCTGAGTGACTTTAGCAAGTTACTTAACTTCTGTGCGTCAGGTTCCTCATCTGTAAAATGGGCACACTTGGCCCTACTCCTCATACATTGATTGCTCATATCAGACAGGTTTCACTTCCTATGTGAGGACCTAACAGACCTCCATACTACAATAAGTACTGCTCTTCCAGCCTCTACAGCACTTTGAACCTCCTTCCATCATGTTCAAATTTGTTTGAGTGTCTGACACTCTCACCAGACTGAGCAACTTAAGAAAGGGGATCAGGATTGCCTGGTGCAGGTTTTAGCAGAATATAGTTATATAAGTTTAACAAAGGGAGAGGGATGCAGAAGAGTATTGAGAAAATGATCAAGTAGGGGTGGAATTCAGGAGTACTGGGGGACACTTTCTGTGACAGAAATTAGGGAGCTTCAAAGATGTGGGGTAGGTAGAAGTGGGAATGGGGCTGTCAAGAGCCGTGAAGGGTATGAGATTTTATCTTATCTGTAAACTAATAAGGTGGGCTGCCACAGTCTGATAGTTGCTGGCAGAAGATATGAGACTCATGGGTCAGAGATAAAGGGATAGTTTATTACTTATAGTAATAGTAGTAGCCAGAGTACCAGTATTTGTGCCAGTTCCCTGAGCCCCAATCCCCCAATCTGTATTGACCTTGTACTCAGCCTGAGGCATTAATCCAGGCACAGCATGTTGTATTAACAATTGCAGTCTCTAGCCCCGTGGCGCACTCGGGAGAGTGCGGCACTGGGAGCGCAGCAGCGCTCCCTTCGCGGGTTCAGATCCTATTGGGCCGGCTCGTGGCTCACTCGGGAGAGTGTGGTGCTGATGACACCAAGGCCCCGGGTTCGGATCCCATATAGGGATGGCCAGTTCGCTCACTGGCTGAGCGTGGTGCTGACAACACCAAGTCAAGGGTTAAGATCCCCTTACCGGTCATCTTTTAAAAAAAAAAAAAAAATTGCAGTCTCCACTTTGGTGATGCAAAGAGAGCCAGATGATACCTGCACATGCAGTGAGGTGCACTGTAAGAGAGGAACCTTGAGTTTAGGAAAGCTGAATCTTTTATATTGTACAGAACCCTTTGCTCTGATATAGTGAGGTACTATATCTTCTGATATAGTGAGACACTATATATGTTTGCTATGCAAACATTCTTGGACAGACAGTCAGGAACAAAGGCAGGAAGTCAATGCCTCTCTTTGCAAAATATACAGAAATACTAGAGACCCATGGAGAATTGTCTCCCAGCAATATGCATCTCTTGTTTCTACAACATCTTGACTTTTGATGAATTTTCCCATGAGTATGAAACTCTGTCACTCTGATTAATCTGACAGAAACTGGGACCAAATCCATTCAAACAGTATCATATGGCATTTAATTAAAAATACTACCAACAGAATTCCAAACAACAGGATAAGACTACTCAGTATTGCCCTTAATCATATCCAAGGGTCTGGATCCAGGTGTGTGTTGGGGGAGGAGGGGAAGGGCGGTGGCGGGGGCTGGGAGGCACCCAAAATTAACAACCATAAACCATCAGGGTCTACATTATAAAGCCAGGTAGCAATCTCCAGTGTGTGTATTGACCTTCTACTGGGCACAGCAGGATGCATTAGAGATTGCACAGACTCCACTTCAGCCCACACGAAGGAAGTCAAGAGCAGTTCTATCACTCACAACCACTCTGGCCAGTGAGTTGAGGCTGACCTAAATGTCTTCCAGGGCTGAGGTGTTATCATTGATCAATAACTTCAGCTAAAGTCAGGAACAAATTCTGTATCATTTCTAATATGATAACTATCAAGATAGGGATAACCCCCGCAGAGTATGCATAAATGACTCAGTTACCCGTCCAGAAAGCTCCCCGCTGTAACCAAAGGTAGCCTTATTTTGGAGTAACCTCCACAGTGGTCTGAGGGCTCCAGGACCTACTGATTGTGTTTCCTTAAACACATGAAGGTCACTTATGACCCTCCCTAAGGTGCAAGGCACCATGTTTTTGAAGTAGGCGGCAAGTTAATTCCTGGCTTCCACACAAGTATGTTCCTGGGGTTATATACTAGGGTACTTCAAAAGTTCATGGGAAAATTCATATTATCTTTTAATTCTATTTTTCCACAACTTTTTTTTTTTTTTAAAGATGACTGGTAAGGGGATCTTAAC
>NW_007732220.1:73348-75778 GCF_000696425.1 Galeopterus variegatus | reverse complement strand
CACACGTCCCTCATGCCCCTAGAAAGTCAATGATGTTTACAATTGTTGGGGCCTCACAAGTGGGACCTAAGTCATTCAGAGGACACAGATTGACAGTAACCCTAACATGGTCTCCTGGCAGGCCTTTAGAGTTCCCAGTTCATTTAGAATAATTGAGACTAGTCCTGTTTTTGGAAAGACTGCATAAGGGCAGTTAGTCTAACCTAGCCCATATCCCACAGGATGACTGAGCCACAGCTACAAGAATGGGGTGTGGAAGACATGTGGAGGTTGTGACAAGTGTTTTGTGTGAGAACTGCAGGGGCTGGAAGTGCATCTGTTTCTGATAGACTTCTCATTGAAGTTAAGAGAATGGCAAATCCAGCAGCTAGTTTAAAGAGCATGCAATGGTTTGAGAGAGTGGCACCAGAGTTGTAATTCTTCTTCAAGAGGAAGGTTCCAGGGGTGACTGTTTTTCCAATTGTTATGATTTAGGATGATGTCAATCCAACAAGAGAATACAGATGGCTGAACTAGAACTAAATGTGAATACTCCAGGTGACCTTTTGACTGGGCAGCAATCTGGAAGGCTGTAGCAATCAGGTCAATATGAGGATGCAGTTAGAGGAAAGAAAATACATCAAGCCCAGCAACAATCAGGGCAGAATGCCAAATTTTCAAAATGAATCTCTATAACCCTGCCCTCCCCATCAACCACTCTCTTTCTGATCATTACTTAGCAAGTAGCCAAGAGGAAATGATCACTTACTGGGGACAGCCACATTCAGTAACCAAACTGCCTTCCTTAGGCTATGATGTGGATATGCAGTCTACTGCCATGTCTGGTATGATGATGGATCCAGGCAGCAATGGTGGCAATCTAAGTAGTAAAGGCTCCATTGGCAGTTTGATTGAGTGACATGAATGACCTAGATGGTTCAATTAACAGCTGTAATTCATTTCCAGTCTGTGGACCCAAAGAAGATCTTTAATCTGATAGTTTTTAGTCTTCCAAGTGGCAGACAAGAAGACTGGGTCATTGGCAATAGCCAAAGCATCAATAAAAATACATGTCTGGTTCCTAGGAATATTGTCTCAGGCAAAGGTAACAGCTTTTAATTCAGTCCATTGTGCTGATCAGCCCTGTCACTGGATACCAACAGCTTTTAACTTAGCTGGACCATCAGTGAACCAGGCCCAGGCATTTGGTTAAGGAAGTCTCTGTAATTCAAGGGCCCCATTGAGCCAGTGGTTTTGCTTCAAAGGAGTAACTGTCACTTTTCCAAGTAAAACTAAAATGGCTGGGCTGGCTACATCCCTTAACACGCCATTTTTCATTTGACTAGGGAAGCCTGCTGAGGCCCTTTTTGTTAGTCGTCAAGTTTGCCTTAACCTGGCCCAAAATGGAGATGTTAGGACACAATTACAAGACTTCCATTGGTCAGATGTTCAGTTTCAACAAAAGCTCAGCAGCAGCCTAAGAGCTGTCCACCTTTTTAAGAGTGTAGTATTTGGTGCCTTCAAAGCACATGTAGCCCTGCTGCACTGGAAAATGGCCTGAGTACTCCAGGAGCGACCAAGTTTTCAACTAATTCTGTTATTTTTTTCTTTTCGTCTTGGGATTCTATATCGTTTCTGTTAGACTACACCTCTCTACATGCAGTAGTCCCTAAATGAGACTTACAAGCAAGAATTCCTGGTTTAAGCAAATGTATAATTGATACCAATGACACTTCGATGTGAAAGACATAAAACAGCCATTCAGAAGTACACTGAATCAGTTCAGAAGCTCCACTCACAGGTCATTTTAATTTTCCTTTCCCGTTGCAAACTTTGCCCCAAACCTACCAGTTGAATTTAGGTGCTTTTTCTCTCCTACAGGTCCCAAGTCTAGCAGTTTAAGACAGGTATATTGGAGGCCACAGCCAAAAAATTATGTCATCTTCCAGCCAGGTGTGTGGGGACTTTCAGGGGGTGACAGATGCTGGCCTGCAGAGGGAAGTTGGGTTAGTGGGAAGGTCTTTCTCTCCTTTGACTCCTTTCTTCAGGGTCAGTGTAGCTCTTCCCTCGTATACCTGTTGGCTCTGACAAGCACCCAGGGCTCAGGGGCTCCTTTTTTGGTGTTTTGTTTTCTTCCCTGCATGCCACTGTGTGTAGTATGCATACAGCAAATGTACTTCACAGGGCCTGGTTTTCCAAAGCCTTGCAATTTCAAATATTGACCTTGCAAAGGACAGGAAATTTTCCCCAGACTATGTTCTCTGTTGTAAGATAAAGAATTGTAACACAGCAAGGCTGTTGGCTCAAAGACAGACAAGTTACTGATTGATATGTAAAGATACTGGGAAACTGTGTAGGGAGAAAGAATGTTTGCTAAGATAAAGCTTTTATTGGTGGATCAACTTAACTTCTTGAAAATTGCATTATGGAATGTCTATTGTTAAACTTGTT
>NW_007732220.1:68355-72348 GCF_000696425.1 Galeopterus variegatus | reverse complement strand
GCAACCCTCGGTGTTGCTCCCGCGCCTCGCTCAGCCAGTGAGCGGGAACCGGTCTGTATGTGGGATCTGAACCCTCGGGCGGGAGCGCCGCCGCGCTTCCCAAGCGGCGCACTTATCCAGTGCGCCAACGGGCCGGCCCGATCCCTGCCATTTTTGACCAACCCTGCGTGCAGGGCTCCATGCCCCCATGGGACCAAGTATGATAGTGACTTGAACACCTATATTCAACAGAGCTATAAAAGGAAAGTTCCTCCTCTCCCCAAAGATCCCCAACATAGACAGTTTTTTTCCTTAAAGCAGTAGGGAAGAGGGATCAAGGGTACAGAGGGAGACAATGGCTTTGTGTCAGTCAGCAAAGCCATGTATTTACTTTCAAGTGGCTACCTGCGTGGACTCAATAAACGTTTAGAGGTTTTGGTCCATTCAAAGCTCTATATACTTATTGCTGCCATCATTTACTTCATCTTTGGGGAACCCTTTACTCATCAGCCACAGTCATACTTTTTAGCTGGAGCAGTTGGCTAGCTGCTTTGCTGTCAAAACATCCTTTCCACCTACTGCTCAGAGACCGAGCAACCTAAGTACCATTTGGGCAATGTGTTTCAATCCTACCTTTTGCTGCTTAGCCTCAAAATTCCAATAGGTAGGACAAGGGGGACTCTTCCTCCCTCCCTCACTTGGTAGCATTTGCTACCAGATCCCAGGGGATTTCTCACATCCCCTAACCCAGCCCACGAGGCCTTTTCCTTTCTTCTCTAAAAAAACATGTCTGTCAGGATCCCATCCTTGTTACCAAATCTTCCAGTCTGTGAAGGGTCTAGAATTCTTTCCTACTTGCAAGCTAACAAGATAGCCTGCTATTCTTTCATGGATGTTGGCAGAAGACTTGAGACTCCCAGATCAGAGACAAAGAACTTTATTACATACGGTATCACAAGCAACATGAGCATTATAGTTGAATCAGTTCCCCATAGCCCCCACTCCCTAAAGTTCCACAGGGTAGGCCTACATGATGCCTACACATGCAGACCTTGAGCTTGGGAGATTCAACACTTTTGTAGCGAGCAACAGGCAAGCCTTCTCATCTCAAGGTAGCTTACTACCTGCAACAGAACACACAGGTACAGTCCAGGAAGAGAGTGGTTAGGGTATTGCATTAGAACATGCAGGGACTCTCAGGACTCATGGCAGATTGCCACTCCCGACAGTTTCTCTTTGTCCAGTGGGTCACCTTCGACAGCATTATAAACCAAACCCAAGGCACCAAGAGTCTGAATACTATTCAATCCTCATCATGGGTTCCCCAGAAGAGTTTGTCTGTTACAGAGAAATCTCTCCAAAAGGGCCAAAGCTCCTTTATAGTAGACAAGACCCACTGCAAAAAATTCCGGGTCCTTTCCTGTTGTGTCTGCATGGGTCTAAAGCTGGCATGACAGACTTCAGCCCAACAGTTGCCATTCTTCCTTAACAAGCATCATGTACCCTGAATCCCTCATCTCCTNAAATCTCTCCAAAAGGGCCAAAGCTCCTTTATAGTAGACAAGACCCACTGCAAAAAATTCCAGGTCCTTTCCTGTTGTGTCTGCATGGGTCTAAAGCTGGCATGACAGACTTCAGGAGGAGATTGGCTGTAAGACAGCCCAACAGTTGCCATTCTTCCTTAACAAGCATCATGTACCCTGAATCCCTCATCTCCTAAGCAAATCAGCCAATGTTCTAACAGTTCATCTGGTTTCTGCCCATAGCAATAGGGAATTTCCTTCCTTTCATGCTCATGTAAGTGCATGTCTCTGTAACTGCTGTCTGAATGGAAGAGAAACCCGCTACCTATCAGGAAGAGTATTAGTACCAGTAGTTAAAATGGGCCAGACCCGGGACTGATTGCCAGATTACTAAGGAAGTGCTCCTGCTCAGAGAAGAGTAAGCAAAACCAGGGCTCCTTTTGAGCAACTGTCTTTTAACTTATTTCCCAGTCAGTACTCAAGAGCCTGCAACAACCTCCCCAGTTCCTCATTAACAGGCATTAGTCTGAGAAAGGGGCCATAGAAAACATCAGAATGTCAAATGTGTCCATGGCATTTAAAAAAAAAAGGTGTGGATATCAGAGGAAACATCTGAGCACATGTGTTTCAGGTTGGGTTGTTAAGGATATCCTACTTAATAAAAAGAAGTTGCCAGTGGGACAGGATATATTCTATAAAAATCTTTATTAATGTGATACTCGCAGTTTTCCCTGATTTCAATCATGAAAGCAAGGTTTGGGGTGCAGGGTGGGGCTAGCCAGGGCTGAAGATAAGGTAGAGAGAGTTAGCGAGAAAAAGGGCTCTAAACTGAGGAGAAACTCGGGCCCAGAGAAAAATACAACTTGTAGGGCCAGCCCATGGCATGCTGATAACACCAAGGCCACGGGTTCGGATCCTATATAGGGGTGGCTGGTTAGCTCACTGGTTGAGCGTGGTACTGACAACACCAAACCAAGGGTTAAGATCTCCTTACCAGTCATCTTTTTTTTTTTTCCTTTTTTACTGACCGGCAATGGGATCGCAACCCTCGGTGTTGCACCCACACCACGCTCAGCCAGTGAGCGGGAACTGGTCTCCACATGGGATCCGAACCCTCGGCGGGAGCGCCGCCGCACTCCCAAGCGGCGCACTCTCCAGTGTGCCACCGGGCCGGCCCTACCAATCATCTTTAAAAAAAAAAGAAAAATACAACTTGTGTGAATACTAAGAAACTTTGCATCTTCTTTCATTCCCTAAGATTGTTCTGAAGCAAAAAAGACTCCTACTAAAAATACATAAAAGCACTATAAACATTAAATATACATTAGCAGGGGCCGGCCTGTGGCTCACTCGGGAGAGTGCGGTGCTGATAACACCAAGGCCACGGGTTCGGATCCCATATAGGAATGGCCGGTTTGCTCACTGGGTGAGCATGGTGCTGACAACACCAAGTCAAGGGTTAAGATCCCCTTACCAGTCATCTTTAAAAAAAAAAAATACACACACACACACACACACACGCACACACACTATATATATATATATATATACACACACACACACACACACACACACATACACACACACACATACATACACACACATTAGCAGGTGAAATTTGTAAATAATGAAAAACATTAGCAATCTTTCCCCACTCTCCTCAGTAGTCCTCTCTGTTCTGGGAGACTTAAGTCCATCCGAAGTAGGTGTGAAGAATTGAGAACCTGGAGGACAATGTGATGGGTGTCAGGGTTTCCTGGTGGCAAGGGTACTGCAGACCTACAGAGGGTAAAGAGCACAGGCTGGAGTGACCACTGGGGAGATGTGTCAAAAAACAGCCAGAGGCACTCTGTAGCCTTACAAGGTGTGCCTGGACGGAGGCTGGAGTCTGCAGAGGGTATTTTTTGTTCATCCTAAAATGCCACAAGTGCAAAGGTTGCAGGGGACCAATCACAACATGTGGCTACATGGATAGCCCGCTTCCTTAACAAATCTAAACAGTTTATACTGGCTTCTGGAGTCAAGGAAAAACCTTAAGAGATCCATGCAGTCCAAGAAGTCTCAATGTGGGGTTTATGGGCAGATTTTAGGGATTATGGCACTCACATTCTTCAGAATCACAAGGGATGTTCTATATATGGGCATTTCTGGGGAGTAAGGAATCTTCATAATCTCAAAAGGATACATTCTCTAAAACCTTTTTAACAAGTTAAGAAAATTCACCCTACAGAATGAATGGGGTTTGCCCAAGGTCACACACACATTACAATAAAGCTGGAAACAACCCAGGTCTCTTGTCTCTTACAGAAAGACCATTTTTTCCCCTCTCCCTAACTACAAGTCCTCTTGGGATAGTAATAAATTGAGGAAAAAATCATTATCTATGGATAGGGAAATAGTTAAATGAAAAATGTTTATACTATGGAGTATTATGCAGCTATTAAAAATGAGTTTGACCTTGGGCCGGCCTGTGGCTCACTCGGGAGAGTGC
>NW_007732220.1:37476-67355 GCF_000696425.1 Galeopterus variegatus | reverse complement strand
TGACAACACCAAGTCAAGGGTTAAGATCCCCTTACCGGTCATCTTTAAAAAAAAAAAATGAGTTTGACCTATATATACACTTACAGGAAAAGCACCTAAGAAATATTAAGTTTAAAAAACAAATTACAGGACATATATCAACACAATTCAATTTTTGTTTTAAAAAAAGCATATGTGAAGATATATGTTTGTATATGTAGAGAAAATGGCATACCTCGTGTGAAGGAACCCCAAAGGGTCATCACGGAGAGGGTTACTGTCCACATCCACAAGACTTGGTGCCTCTGTGTCTAACAGTAACTCTTCCATTGTAAACATACAATTATCCAATTACACTTTCAAAAGCTTTCAGTAGCTCACAAAATTTGATTATCAAACAAAAAAATAAATAAATAAAAAATAAGAGGAAACTAGAAGCTTGAGGAATTTGGTGATTTACCCAGGGCTTGTAGAAATGAATATGGGGGGCCGGCCCGGTGGCGCACTGCTACAGTGCGCCGCTTGGGAGCGCAACGGCGCTCCCGCCGAGGGTTCGGATCCCACACACAGACCGGTTCCCGCTCACTGGCTGAGCGAGGTGCGGGCGCAGCACCGAGGGTTGCGATCCCGTTGCCGGTCCCGGTCTGGTACGGGCGCGACACTGAGGGTTGCGATCCGTTGCCGGTCACAAAAAAAGACAAAAAAGGAAAAAAAAAAAAAAAGAAATGAATATGGAATCCGAGGCTTCAACTTCTTGTCCAGTGTTGTTCCACAATCCCCCACTGTGTGGTGCTAGATAGGGCAACATTCCCATGTCAAACAGGGAATGTGAAAAGGGTGAATTCTTAGAAGTTGAATAGTTTTGGGTACTAGGTTCAGCTGGAATTGCATTTTTGTAAGGCTGGAGGGACAATATTTCTAAAAGTCACAGGACCTAGGCAAGTGCCCAGTTCTCTGACCACAGTGGGAAAATTCTGGAAAAGATGTTGCTGTTTTGTTTCTGCGGGAACACAAACTCTGGAGTCAGACTACTCAGGCTTAAGTCCCAATTATATCACTAGCTGTGTGACAAATTACTCAACTTTTGTGTCTCAGGTTCCTCATCTGCAAAATGGGGATAATAATAATACCTACCTCTTAGGATTGTTGTGGGTTTAGTGAATTAACACATGTAAAGTACATGGAGCACTTCCTGGCACAAAGGAAGTACTGAGCATTGTTATTGTTATCACTGGAAAGCTGCGTTCCTCAGGGGCCTCTGACCAGTAAGACAGCCTAGAAACAAAAGGAACCTATAAGTAGTAAGACCGCTCACACAGCAAGTGTTAGTTCCTTCCATCAAGACTACAACTCCATTTTTTTTTTTTTACATCTTCTTTCCTTTTATTGAAAAAAATTTTTAGAAAATGGCGGTTAATAAAGGGAACAAACAAATCAACAGGGATATACTAGTGGGAAACACAATATAAAACTAAAAATGCTACTGGCTTCTTTAATTGTTTAAGAGCGCAAAATGTAACAGGCAGAAAGTGTTTTAAACAAGTTAGAAAGCTGTGTTTTTTTTTAAATCCTCCCCAAGTCAGACATATACACACCCACAAAAATGGTGTGTGAAAGAAAACTGTCACACACAGAAGTTGCATCCTGAATTCTTCAGGGAAACAGCTGCTGAAACAGGAATTAACACAAAGTCAGCAACAGGTTAATAATTTTTTAAACCTAAGTCTTCAAATGCTGCATGGCACAAAGCTATACTATATAAAGTACTACTAGGTAGGAAAAAAAATGTCTGTACAGCTTTTAGCAAAAATGCTTTTCCAGAAAAGCAAATCAAAATAATGCAATTAGCAGACCAATGAGGCTACAGCTAGACATCAAAGCTACAACTTCTCATATCTGTGCTAGAAAATCCTACATACCCAGAATGGACTAAAATTTCAGGACAAAACAGAGACTTTTTTTTTTTTGACCAGTAAAGGGATCGCAACAACCCTTGGCTCGGTGCCGTCTGCACCACGCTCAGCCAGTGAGCGCACCGGCCATCCCTATATAGGATCGAAACTCACGGCCTCAGCGCTACCAGCGCCGCACTCTCCTGAGTGAGGCATGGGGCTGGCCCAAAACAGGGACATTTTTAACGTTTGTTAACTTTACCCATTTTAAGTTCTCTGTTTCTTCCCTCCCCCTACCCGATAATTCAGCATGATCCAGCAGAAAAAGGGCTGCTTTTAGAATTGGCTATTTTATTTTTCTTTCTGTGGCAAGACTGTCATGGAGCTTGGATATTTCAGGCTCATATGCATCCATGACCAGTGTCCCACTGTGGTCAAAGAACTTAGCAATGGACTTGGTGAACTCGGCTTCTCGTTGCTGCTTTGTTCTCCCACTGATGAAGGTCAACTTCAGGGTGTATTTGTCATCAAACCTAAGCAATGGGGCAAAGACAACAAATCAAAAACCAAACAGAGATTCAACCAGTAACAATACAGCACCAAGTGTTTCCAAAGAACAGAGATGAACTGGGGATTGATAATATAGGTAACACACATTTTTAAAAAAAACCCAGCACCCCTAGCCTTTAAGATACTAGTTCTGATTCTTAAGTGTTGACGTGCCTCCCGATTTAATTATGGTGTGCCTCCTTTACCTTGTTGTAGACTGTTAAGCCATTTGAACCATCTTTTCTCACCTGTGGACTTAGCACTTGCCATGTTAGAAGGGTCTTCCTAGTAGATTCTTCCACCTATCTCATCTGACTAGTTCCCATTTGTTGACACTATACTTGGGCATAAACTTGTCTGAGAGAGCCTTCCTAAACCCTCCCAATCTGGGTCAGATGTGTCTCCTTTGTCTTCCACAGCACCATCAATCAATATTCAACTCGAATACTGAGCACCTCTTACGTGTCAGGTCTAATGTTAGGTAATTTCATTGGCAGCATGGGAGCCTAACTATTGAAATGATGTTCATATACTTCTGTTCTTCTCTAGACATGAAGATTCTTTTTTGTTTTTTAATTTTAACATTTATTTGCCCATATTTATGGGGTACAGTGTGTTGTTTCAATACACGCATACACTATACATTGATTCACTTAGCATAGCTTCATACTTGTCAGTCCACCACTTCTACCTCCACCCCACTCCCAGCCTCTGGTAAACATTATTCTACTCTCTACTGCTATGAGAACCACTTTTATTTTTTTAGCTTCCATATATGAGTGAGATTACGCAGTATTTGTCCTTCTGTTCCTGGCTTACTTGGCCCATATTTATGGGGTACAGTGTGTTGTTTCAATACACGCATACACTATACATTGATTCACCTAGCATAGCTTCATACTTGTCAGTCCACCACTTCTACCTCCACCCCACTCCCAGCCTCTGGTAAACATTATTCTACTCTCTGAGAACCACTTTTATTTTTTTAGCTTCCATATATGAGTGAGATTACGCAGTATTTGTCCTTCTGTTCCTGGCTTACTTCACTTAACATAATGGTCTACAGTTCAATCCATGTTGCTGCAAATGGCAGGATTTCATTTTTTTAATAGCTGAATAGTAGTCCCTTGGGTATGCATACCACAGTCTTTTTTAATCCGTTCATCCACTGATGGACATTAGGTTGATCCCATCTCTTGGCTATTGTAAATAGTGTTGCAATGCACATGGGAGTGCAGGTGTCTCTTTGATATATTGACTTCATTTCCTCGTGGTATATACCCAGTAGTGTAATTGCTGGGTCATAAGGTAGTTCAGTTTTTAGTTCTCTGAGGAACCTCCATACTGTTTTCCACAACAGCTGTACCATTTTACATTTCCACCAACAATCTAGGAGGGTTCTACCTTCTCTGCACCTTCACCAGCACTTGTTCTTTTCTGTCTTTCTGATAACAGCCATTCTAACTGGAGTGACATGTTAACTCATTGTAGTTTTAATTTGCATTTCCCCAGTGATGAGTGGTATTGAGCATTTTTTCATGTGCCTGTTGCCCTTTTGTATGTCTTCTTTTAAGAAATCTCTATTAGGTTCCTTTGCCCATTTTTAAATTTTTTTTTTTTTTTTTTTTTTGCTGTTGAGTTGTTTAAATTCCTTAAATATTCTGGATATTAGTCCTTTATCTGTTATGCAGTTTGCAAACACTTCCTCCCATTCTGTAGGTTGTCTCCTCACTTTGTTGATGGCGGTTTTTGCTGTGCAGAAGCTTTTTTGTTTGATGTAGTCCCATTCTTCTATTATTGCTTTAGTTGCCTGTGCCTTGGTATAGACTGGGAGATTCTTGAAGGCAAGGATTTTTGTCTTCATTGTTTTCTACTCTTAGCTTAGCACTTGGTAGGCAATCACATTTTTATGAATAAAGAACCCTTGCTTTCAAGGATGCTCTCCAATTCCATGCTGTTTAGTCCTTGTACTCTGTAATCAGTCTAGCTACAGAGTCTACTCTTTGATTCCAGGCCCGGGATGCAAATTGCTTTACTACATCAACTCCAGTGATTCCTTAGCTACACCTTAAGGTACCTTGAAGGCTTTTACTACTACCACCCATTCAAGAGAGTTCAATGATATCATCTTCTGGTAGGCTGACATTCCTCCTCCCCCTTTCTGTCTCCATTTACTAGGGCGTATGCTGTGGATTGTCAAGCTAGTACTATCATTAGATAAAGCAGTTTCTTGAGTCTTTATTTCCGCATGTTCAAAATGAGAAAACTTGGACCTACTTTTAGGATTACTGTCATGATTAAAATAACAGTGCCTACCATTAACTAGTGCTCAAAAAATATAGCTCCTTGAGAAACTGTTGCTCTAAGCATTAACTTTCAACTTGAGTAGCTAGTAGTGAAGGTCCCTGAACTGTTTTCAACACCTCTAAAGATTTTCTCAAGCTCTGACCAAGTGCTACTAACTGACATCGCAGTAATTTTTCAACTTCTGGGCCCAGTTTTATTGGCAGTTACATAGCTTTGACGGCAGAACATGATCTGATAAGTTGTGACCTCACATATTTTAGAAATATTCATTAAATCAAATATTTATTAAGTCCTACCTATCATGTGTCAGGCAGTTTTATATACTACAGATACAGAGCAGTGAACACAATACAAATGTCTGCCTTTTGTAACTTTTATTTTAGTGTGTATGAGGGAAGAGAGAGAGAAAAAAAAAAGATGTTCTTTTAAATATATTGGGCAGGAAAGGATTCACTTAACAGATGTTTGAGCAGAGCCCTAAAGAAGGTGAGAGAACAAGCTATCTGGAAAGAGAACATTCTAGGCAAAGGGAATAGCAAGTGCAAAGGTCCAGGCAAGAATATGCCTGGAATGCCTGAAGAACAAAAAGGAGGCCAATGTGAAAAGAACAGAGTGGGAGAGGATGAGAGCCACAGGAGATGAGGGGTGTGTTGGCATATATGTGTGGAGTGCAGAGAACAGATATGTATGAACTTCAAAGTCATCTTTAGGATTTTGGCTTTTTCTCTGAGTGACAGAATTTTGAGCAGAGAACTGAGTTGATATGCCTTATGCTTTAAAAATATTACTTTGCCTGCTGGGAATAGACTATGGGCAAGGAGAGCAGCGGCAGAGGTCCACTAGGACATTATCACAGTAACCTAAGTGAGAGATGATGGTAGCAATGGAGATGGTAAATGGCCAGGATTAATACATTAAACAGTAGAGCTAACAGGATCTACTGATTCCAGAGTTCTATAAGGATGGCAATGCCATTTACTGAGATGGGAAAACGGAGGGAAGAGCAGGTTTACATGAGAGAGAGCAAAGTTATGTTTTGGACACATTAACTTTGAGATGCCTACTTGAATCCAATGTCAAATTGAAAGCTGGGATATACCGGGAGTTCAGAGAAGAGGTCTAGAATGAAAATAAAAATTTAAGGATCATCATCACATAGATGGTATCTAATGTCTTGAAAGCCTACATAAGATTTCACTTAGCAAGTGAATATAGGCAGAGAGGAGGTTCCAGGAACAAGTCCTGGTGGCATTTCAAGTTTAGAGAAGGAGGAGATGAAGAATCAAAAAAGAGACTGAGGAACAAACATTAAGGTAAGAACAGTGTTGTATCTTAGAAGCCTACTTTTTTTCAAAAAAAGTATTATAAGGACAGAGTGATCAAATGTGTTAAGTGCTGTTGACAAGTCAAGTAAGATGAGGAAAGAGAAGTGAAGAAAACAAGAGCAGATCCAAGTGATAATGGGAGAAGAGGAAAAGGAGAGCAGAGAAATGTGAAGACCAAAAGGGGAAAGAAAACAATTTTTTTTTAGCTCAGAAAAATTACAGTCTGTTTATATGGCAGTAGGAATGATCCAGCTGAGAAGAAATCATCAAGTAAGTGAGAAGGGACATAGTGAACCAATGGAGAACAGGTACTTGGAAAGAAGACAGAGTATGATGAGCACTGAAAGTAGGTGAGTAATGATGGGAGACTTTTTGATTGCTTCTATTTTATCAACAACAAAAGAAAACTGAGAATCAAGATGGACAAGGAGACACAGGAAGTGTGAGAGTGGAGGAGAAGGTATGAAAGATCCTCCAGACAGAGAGATAGTAACTGGACTCTACAGAAATGCCATGGAATCTAAGCCAGGTAAGGAGGAAGTAAAATAATAAGGGGAAGAGAGATAATGAAAAGGTGGCGGCATCAATGGATTCTAGATTCCATTAGGGCTAAAGAACTACTGGGACAAGAGAACAAGAAGGAGATAAAACAGGATGCAATGGTCAGAGAGTGGGATACTTAAAACTGAAATTCTTAAAGGTAATTAATTATTAGTAATAGCAAAGTCTAGGGTATGTCCATGGAAATAAGTATTTAAGACATGGTAGAAAACAAAATAATTGGAGAGGAAGTAAAACTGAGAGGCCAGGGTACTGGAATAATCATTTATCTGGATATGGAAATCACCAAGATTTATGAATGGACATGTGTCAGAGAAAGTGCCAATGAGCCAGGAGTTATCTTCAAGAAGAGTGGGTCTGTATTTAAGGAGGAACAGAAGCGGCAAAATGTGATGACATGCAATTCAAAGTGGGGGTTTTAGGGAGGAGGATGAATTGGAAGCAGCAAAGTGGTACAAAGGAGAGGTCTACCTCTAGTACCTTTAGTACCTCTGGTACCTCTAGTACCAGGGCAATGAAAGCTACTAGAGAAACATTAGCCACCACCTACAGTCTGTAGGGGAAATATGTCCTCAGGGGTATGGGCAGGTTTCACTTAGAACAAGAAAGGGAAGGGAATGTTCAGAGAGAAGGCTAGGTTATAGGGGATTTTGTGGATGGCTGACAATAATTTGGCTGCAGGCAGAGACAAATTAGGAGGCCAAGGTTGCAGACCAGACCAGGTAAACTTCAATCATTTGCACAACAAAGAATTAATTTAATCTCTGGGCTTGTGTTCCTCTCTGTAAAATGGGTGTTTTAAGGTTAAAATGAGATAATGCATTCAGCACAATACCCAATATATAGTAAATGCTCAAAAGATTTTTTTTTTTTTTTTTTTGCTATTATCATTACTGGTATCTCATCCTCCCAATAATTCTGGGAGTCATCTTTGACCCTACTAAAAGAGTCATTTTTGACCTCAGGTAGTTTACATGATTTACCAAAAGTCATACAGCTGGAAAGAGACTGAGCTGAAACATGAACCCAGCTGTGAAACCTACAAAAAACTTGTGTGTCAAATGCACAAAGTTAAATTCACCTCTGCTCAGAAACAGACTTTGGATTGTGCTTTTCTGAGATGCCCAGCACACTGCTCCAGATTCCTGATTGCATTTATGGAATGCAGTTAGGACCATAGAAGACACAAGCTAATGGGGCTCTTCAAAGATAACCGACCTCACACCTTTGGCCTTTATAGTTCTGCACTGTAATTCTTTTAATTGGCCACAAGGAAAAATAATCATTCTTCAAAGTACCTTTCCCCATGGTTCACCCTCAGAACATTTCTGTGATAATATAATCTCAGAACTGCAGTGCTAGGAAAAACCTAGATCATTCATACCCCTTTCTTCATTTTACCTGACTAGCACTATGATCTGCATAGAGCAGGCAAGCAAAGTCTGTTACCGATAATGACAACACCCCAGGGCAAATCCAACACAAGGATTTAAGAATTTGTGAGGATAGTCATACCTTTTGAGACTGGAGGACAGCTGCCAAATATCATCAGGATCCATCCCTGTAGGATCTTTCCTGTGGGCCACAAGAAAGATGCTCTTCTCCTTATATGAGGTATAAATGGTCAGAATTCCCATCATCACAAAATAGGTTCAAATACAGTTAAGGGGGAAATACACAAACATACAAATAAAATAAATAGAAGTAACACAAATCGATAAGCAAGAGCTATAAACACTTTTCATAATGATGGTCCTAAAGAGGACAGTTTTGTCTTGCTGCAAAAACACCAGAAATTTAGCTATTTCATTTTCACCCTTATGTTTATGTACCAAAAGAAGTAAGGCTTTCTCTGGTTAATTTTCCAAACATCTCAAAAAGGAAGAAAAGAAAAAGGTACAGGGCATAAGCCAGCTCTCATTTTTTTTTTACACGTAAGGACAACATGTACAAGATCCTGTTTGTCAAGACATTGTTATAATTGTGATTCTCTATTAAGAGCACAGCTAATAATCACAGTGGACTTGACCATGTTCAGGGGTCATTAGAACAGAAGAAAAGTGACTTTAAATTAGTTTACTGTAAGATCAATTACTTCCTATATATGTATTGACTTATTATACTGTATTCGGTTTTTGACCGTATTAACTGCCACATTTAGGCACTTACTGTGCACCAGGAATTGGCATACATTGTGTACATTGTGTCATTTTAATATTATGAACTGGAGAAGCAGGAAAGTATACTGCAAAGCATATGGACCTTGGAGCTAGCAAGTCCTAGATTTGAATCTTGGCCTTTAACCAGTGTAACCATGACAAATTCCTTTCTTCCCCAAGTCCTAATATCCTCAACTCTAAAATGGGGATAATACTAAATTTTCAGTATTGTCATGAGGTTTAGAGATGGGAGATATATATATATAATCTGTGTCTAGGACACAGAAGACGTTTATAATGGTAGTCACTACTATTATATACAAAACTGACATGATTATAAAAATAAGAAGATCTAGGGCTAGCTAGATAGCTCACTTGGTTACAGCATGGTGCTTAAAACACCAAGGTCAAGGGTTCAGATCCCCGTACCAGCCAGCTGCCACAAAAAAAAAAAAAAAAAAAAAAAAAAAAAAAAGAGAGACGATCTTGTTTTTAAATAAATATAATCAAACAAATGAAATACCATCAAGGGAGTTCTCTTGGGAGGCCATATATCTATAATAATTTTACTGTCATTGTTCAAACCTCTTTGAAACTCACTCTCTCATTTAATTTTTATAATAATTCTGAGTATCACCCATGTTTATAAATGAGCAGCATTCAGTCTCAAAAAAGTCAGTTCTTATTAGTACATGATCACAAATACCTTGGATTTCAAACCCACATCCTTAAGCTTCACAATAGGTTCTGAATTTAACTGTAATACAAGCTTCGCCTATACCTCATGCACACTACCTCCAGTCCTACCCATTATCTTCAAGGAAACCTAACACAGATCTCAGCCTCCACAATCTGATCCTTTCCTAATATCGTGGAATGACTGGCTAGCGAGGTGCGGGGGCAACACAGAGGGTTGCGATCCCGTTGCCGGTCCTGGTCCGGTACGGGCGCGACACTGAGGGTTGCGATCCGTTGCCGGTCACCAAAAAAAACAAAAAGACAAAAAAAAAATAAAGTAAAATAAAATAAAGTACAGAGCACTATGTACAGATTGATGGAAGGGAGAGGGAAAGACCACAGAAAATCTGTTACTATGTACATGTATAAATTATGTAATAGTAGTAATATACTGTAGTATAATAAAAGTTCTTTATGTTCAACTTCTTGAAAAATCAGCTGGGTATAGGGCCGGCCCGTGGCTCATTCGGGAGAGTGCGGTGCTCATAACACCAAGGCCACAGGTTTGGATCCGGTTAACACACTGGCTGAGCATGGTGCTGACAACACCAAACCAAGGGTTAAGATCCCCTTACCAGTCATCTTAAAAAAAACAAATAAGCTGGGTAGGTAACAACTGTGACTCCATATTTATCAGGAAAAAGAGAAAGGAAAGGACACTGTTACATATCAAATGCATTACAAACTCTCTCATTTAATTTTTATAATAATTCTGAGTATCACCCATGTTTATAAATGAGCAGCATTCAGTCTCAAAAAAGTCAGTTCTTATTAGTACATGATCACAAATACCTTGGATTTCAAACCCACATCCTTAAGCTTCACAATAGGTTCTGAATTTAACTGTAATACAAGCTTCGCCTATACCTCATGCACACTACCTCCAGTCCTACCCATTAGCTTCAAGGAAACCTAACACAGATCTCAGCCTCCACAATCTGATCCTTTCCTAATATCGTGGAATGACTGGCCTGAAGCAGTCTGGTCTACTGGGAAAAATCTTGGGCTAGAAATGAGTAGAGCTGGGGCTGGCCCATGGCTCACTCGGGAGAGTGTGGTGTTGATAACACCAAGGCCATGGGTTCGGATCCCATATAGGGATGGCCAGTTAGCTCACTTGAGAGAGCGTGGTGCTGACAACACCAAGTCAAGGGTTAAGATCCCCTTACAGGTCATCTTTGAAAAAGAAATGAGTAGAGCTGGTCTCACTATTACTGTGTTTTGCTATGAAGTGCCCAGAGTAGGATTATAATAAACTTAATGCTAATAACTAAAGTGAATTACAGATAAAATAACCATATTACCTAAAATGTCAATGATAAGTTACTACACAAATTTAAGGATACTCACAGCTCATAATGTTAAATTCCAACATCAGCAGGCCCTAAGATGAAAATTTGATTTTAGCAGGGAGGAATATCAGTAGAGATATAAGAAAATTGTCACTAGAAAACAAACCTGAGCATAAATCCAACATCAGCAGGCCCTAAGATGAAAATTTGATTTTAGCAGGGAGGAATATCAGTAGAGAAATAAGAAAATTGTCACTAGAAAACAAACCTGAGCATAAGTAAAGGATATGATATGACGCACAAAGCCAAAACAGGCTTGGACTCTGGAAACGGATGCATATAATCCCAAATCAAAGCCACGATGGCAAAGAAACAAGAGATTGTACAGATGGTGAGGCGACCATCAATTAGACCAAAATTCTCCACGTACTTGTATTTTTCCAGAAGTACCTAGTAAGAAGAACAAGGAATCAAGCTAACAGGAATGCTTCTTTCTCAGTGCCTGCTTTTATTCTTGCTTTCCATTGTAAAAATTATGTATATGAATTACCAAGTAGTTCTCTCCAATAGGGATTTTACCATTTGAAGCAAATATGACTCAAGCCATTTATAAAGGATCCCAGAGAAAAAGTTCTTCAACTCCTCATATAAAAATATTTTTTAAATCTTCAACTTTTCCCATAGGGTCTAGCTAAAGTTTTCTTTTCCCCTTACAAATGGAGAGATGACTAATTATGAATGAATGCCCTATCTTCTCTCAACCTTCTGTGCTCTAAGCTAATTAATTTAAAAAACAATAAATTAACCAGCTTTCTTGAAATAGCTAACATTTATATTTTAACACATTTCCCCCTACTTATTATGTAGGATTTTAGAAACTGCTTTCTGGCTCAATTTCTAACACTGAAAACTAAAATCACTCCAAGATACAAAAGAAAAAGATCCTGCAGGAGATTGGCCACCAGCTAGCTGTATACATGCTAACGGACCCCTCCTCAAGAACGTACCTTTTTGGCAGAATCATCCAAAGAATTTTTCACAGCTGATCCATCCCACTTGTCGATTTTTACAGGCTTATCATCAATCTTCCACTGTAAAACAAATAGAAAAGCTGTACATCAAGACACTTGGCATCTTACATCTACTTTCTTAAGAGCATTCTCAAATATACCTAACTTTACTCTTTGTCTTCTGATGTTGGACAGCTAAAAGACAAAATGATTAAAAATGAGGCTGAAGGTCACTAGAATCAGGTGGTACTAGAATCATGATGTTACCACTCTCCATGTTGACAAGTCAAAATCTGCAAGCCCAGAATCAGAACACTTACATGGGCTGCAGAGACCATAAGCATGAATTTACTTATCCTATTTCCATTTTGCCTAAATGTGAGTGTAGAAAAGAACTCCATTTAAGGGCCGGCCCGTGGCTCACTTGGGAGAGTGTGGTACTGATAACACCAAGGCCATGGGTTTGGATCACTATATAGAGAAGGCCGGTTAGCTCACTTGGGAGAGCATGGTGCTGACAACACCAAGTCAACGGTTAAGATCTCCTTACAGGTCATCTTTCTGAAAATAAAAATTAAAAAGAAAAGAACTCCATTGGTTCATCCTTTCATTCTGTGACCACAAAACTCAGAATATATAGATATATCAATTTACAGACACTCACAAAATTGGAAGGTCCTCCTTTAATCCATCTTTGTCAGCTAACAAATTTTATATTTTACCAGCATGTCTTAACTAGAACATGACAGCATGTCTTAACTAGAACATGACAGCAAATCCAGTACGGTGTGTTGGAAAAGACTCTAAATTTTCAATTAGAAACCAAGTCCCATACCCAGTCCCACCATCAGTTAGTTATGTGACTTTGGACAAATTCTGCTTTAATTTCCCTCATGTATAGAGGTTTAGAAAGTTTTCCCAAACACTGCAATTCAGAAGCAAGTGATTCACACTCTGTTGGTAGAGGTTCAAAACGTTACAACACCTACGAACGTCAACTTAGCACCCTAGATTCAACTCCCTACTCCTGTGAATTTTTCTATAACTGCATACATATAAAATCATATACAAGGCTACCACTGCAGCATTGTTTATGACAGTAAAAAAAATGGGAAGTGACTCAAGTGCTCGTCTATAGGAGACTGGCTAAACAGACTATGGTATACCCAGATACCTGTGAAGGTAGGGAAATATGGATAGGGGTGAGACTTCTCAATATGTGCCTCTTAAAACTTTTAACCATGTGAATGTATTACATAGTAAAAAAATTTTTCTCAAATGCAAGTGATTTAGTGAACAAAGCTTAAGTGAAACAGGGTACTACAAATAATCTGATCAAGTAAACAAATACTATATATCATAAGAATCACAAACCAGCAGGCAATCCAAAATCCATATGGCTTTAGAATGGATTATTTTACTGAAAGACAGAGGATGTAATATTTATCTTTCTGACTGAGCATAAGTTCAAAGATACTGTATACAAGGAATAAGGAGATGAGACAAAAAATAACTGAAAAGATTTTAAAAGACTGTAGAAATATAATTCATTGAATTTGATCTTTTTTTTTTTTACTGTAATTCTACATACTATTACACAAAAAAAGAAAAACTGTTCTGAACTGAAAAGATTTTAAAAGACTGTAGAAATATAATTCATTGAATTTGATCTTTTTTTTTTTACTGTAATTCTACATACTGTTACACAAAAAAAGAAAAACTGTTCTGTGAGGTTTGTTGGGAGAAAAAACAAACTAAAATAGTCATACTTAAAGTGATTAAAAGACAATCAAGTTTTTTCCCTTAGGTGCCTTATAAAAAAATTTCTTCAAGAAAATAATTCATGACAGCATGCTGCAATATTGAGTCTCACAGCCTGGCAGCCTACAAATCAAACATGACACCTTATTTTAAAAATACAAATTGAACCAAAAGGAAATTAATGGGCTTTCTAGCTAAACAGCTCATTTACACTGTCAAGTTAATCCCATTTTGATAACAAACAAAACAAAGAACCTGGAGAGTCAAACCCACAATATGATTTGAATTATTTGTGAAATAAAGTCAGAATAATGCCACTTAAAAATTTGGGGTCATTCCAAAAAAGAAAAATCATATTCTCACAGAGACCCAGCTGCCCCACACTGCCTGCAGCGCATCACAGAAAAGGAACTTATCCCCACAATTCAGAGGATAATTTCTTAGCAATTTTCAGGGATAAATGCAGAAGCAGCCATTATAGCATGAGTTGAAGTAACCTCAGCTCTAGGTCTACTGCCCGGCCCCAGAAGCAATCAATCCTCAGTAAGTGGAAAGAACATTTCCAATGAATTTCATTAACCACAAAGGTTATAATTTATTTATGAATAGATGGGAACATCATCCATTTTGTATACATGAAAAACCAACTCCAAATTGCCAAGCCTCTCAATAACAATTCATTCCAATGCTGGACAATCTTTTTTTTTTTTTTAATTTCTTTAAACAACTTTTTGGCAATTAAACTTCTTTATTTCCTTTCAACTAATATTTGAGTGTTTACTTACTATGTGCCAAGCACTGTTCTAGCCACTAAGGATATAGCCAAAAATAAGACAAATTCTGCCCTCAAATATCTTATATTCATGTATGGAAGACAGATAAAGGATAAGTAAATAAATACGTAGATAATTTGGGGTTGTAAAAAGTCAGCCTACAAATCAAACATGACACCTTATTTTAAAAATACAAATTGAACCAAAAGGAAATTAATGGGCTTTCTAGCTAAACAGCTCATTTACACTGTCAAGTTAATCCCATTTTGATAACAAACAAAACAAAGAACCTGGAGAGTCAAACCCACAATATGATTTGAATTATTTGTGAAATAAAGTCAGAATAATGCCACTTAAAAATTTGGGGTCATTCCAAAAAAGAAAAATCATATTCTCACAGAGACCCAGCTGCCCCACACTGCCTGCAGCGCATCACAGAAAAGGAACTTATCCCCACAATTCAGAGGATAATTTCTTAGCAATTTTCAGGGATAAATGCAGAAGCAGCCATTATAGCATGAGTTGAAGTAACCTCAGCTCTAGGTCTACTGCCTGGCCCCAGAAGCAATCAATCCTCAGTAAGTGGAAAGAACATTTCCAATGAATTTCATTAACCACAAAGGTTATAATTTATTTATGAATAGATGGGAACATCATCCATTTTGTATACATGAAAAACCAACTCCAAATTGCCAAGCCTCTCAATAACAATTCATTCCAATGCTGGACAATCTTTTTTTTTTTTTTAATTTCTTTAAACAACTTTTTGGCAATTAAACTTCTTTATTTCCTTTCAACTAATATTTGAGTGTCTACTTACTATGTGCCAAGCACTGTTCTAGCCACTAAGGATATAGCCAAAAATAAGACAAATTCTGCCCTCAAATATCTTATATTCATGTATGGAAGACAGATAAAGGATAAGTAAATAAATACGTAGATAATTTGGGGTTGTAAAAAGTCAGCCTACAAATCAAACATGACACCTTATTTTAAAAATACAAATTGAACCAAAAGGAAATTAATGGGCTTTCTAGCTAAACAGCTCATTTACACTGTCAAGTTAATCCCATTTTGATAACAAACAAAACAAAGAACCTGGAGAGTCAAACCCACAATATGATTTGAATTATTTGTGAAATAAAGTCTTTTAAAAAAAAAAAAAAAAAAAAAAAAAAAAAAAAACTTCACTGCTTTTTATGGCTCAATTATATTCCATTGTATGGATATACCACATTTTATTTATCCATTCATCAGCTGACATTTTGATTTTTTCCACCTTTTGGCTATTATATTTGTGCTATAAAAATTTGTGTGCAAGTTTCTGTGTGGATATACATTTTCAATTTTCTTGGCTACATACCTAGCAGTGAAATTGCTGGGTCATATGGTAATTCTATGTTGTACCTTCTGAGGAACTGTCAAACTGTTTTTAACAGTGGCTGCACCATTTTATATTCCTGCTAGCAATGTATAAAGGCTCTGATAACTCCACATCCCAACCAACACTGGTTATTTTCTGCTTTTTAGCAATCTTAGTGTATGTGATTGTGGTTTTGATTTGCATTTCTCTAATGACTAATGATGCCAAGCATTTTTTTATGTGATTACTGGCTACCTTCATATCTTCTATGTAGAAACATCTATATCCTTTGCCCCTTTAAAAACTGGTTTATTAGTTTTTTTGACTTGTAAGATTTTTTATATAGTCTAGATACTAGGCCCTTTTCAGATATATGATTTGCAAATATTTTCTCCCATTCTGTTGTTTATCTTTTCACTTTTCTGATAGCATTCTTGACACACACAAGTTTTTAATTTTAATGAAATAAAAAATAACGAGTTGAGATGCTATTAGAGTTCAGTTTTCAGAACTGTGTAAAAAGCCAGCACTCTTTTTCTTTAAACATAAACACACACAATTACAGTAATGTCACAAAACTGTTCATTTTCTTTGCCCAGAGCTAGGTCATGGGGCACAAGTATACCATCCATAAGTTTAGCAAGCTAAGATACCATCTAGTAGAGTAAAAGAGGAGACATGACTTTTCTAAGGACACATGATTCGTGTGTGATAAAGCCAACGTTACAGCCTAGGCCTTCAACCTCAAAACAGAAGCTCTTCCCACTACTACATTAGCTAGCACAAGGTCCGCTGCAGTACAGGAGGCTATGTACTGATGAAGGCAAGAGCAATGGATTTAGTACTGGGGAAGCCAGGTTCTAGAAATGTTACTAATTCATTGTGGGGCTTTGAACAAGTTGTTTCATCTTCTCCTCTCCACCTGTGCCCATGTCTATAAAATAAGGAAGCTGGAACAGATGAGTTTCAAGGTCTCTTCCTTATAAACATTTTAGTGAAATCATTACTGAAAAAGCAGAATAGTTAAAACACACACACACACACACATACACCTTAAAAGGTCAGAACCAAAAGAACTTAAAAAGTCATTTAAGACAGTAATTCGCAACCTGGAGGGAACTGTTAAGATGCAGAGTTAATAAATAGAGATGTGTAGAAAAATGCAGATGTCCAGGTCCCGCCTCCAGAGAATCTGATTCAGGTCTGGGAGGAGATCCAGAAATCTGTTATTTTTAACTAATACCCAAGGGATACTGATGTAGACTGTGTTCTCATCACGTTTTGAAAAACATTTATCTAAGGAAGCTGAAACCCAGAATAACCAGCTATAAGTAGCTATATTCATATTTTGTCAAGTGCTTTCTATGTGTCAGGCACCACCTTTGAAGGTAAATACTATTACTATCTACATTTTATAGATAAGAAAACTGAAACACAAAGAGATTTATTAGCTGGCCCAAGAGCACGCATCTGGTAAGTGGCAGAGACAGAATTCAAAGCCAGACAGATAGCTCGTAAATACTATTACTATCTACATTTTATAGATAAGAAAACTGAAACACAAAGAGATTTATTAACTGGCCCAAGAGCACGCATCTGGTAAGTGGCAGAGACAGAATTCAAAGCCAGACAGATAGCTACAGAGCTTGTGTTCTCAACTAAGATATAAAAGCTATGCTTTAAGGTCAGGCTGACAGCCCAGCCAAGAGACAGAAATACAAATATGAGGTTAAAAGGGTCTAGATATAGCTTCTGGAAAGCATGGTTTAACACCACATATCAATTTCAATAGCCAAAACAAATTAAGCAAGCAGCTTTTCTTTATAGCCACCGTGTAGAACAAACTGCCTTCATGTATTTTGGGCAAAATAATTTACTGCAATAATCTAAGTCAAGTCATTCTGTGATGAAGACTGTAAGATTATATTGCATACTTATTTTTAAGATCAGGAAACAAGAATTGCTGTGTTCTAAAAGTCAGTTTCATAGGAACAGAAATTCACATCTGCTTAGAAAAAGCTAGAGGCATATTTCCATATACTGCATCTCTGTATTACATTTCTTTATGGCAAGTGAAACTACAGCTGCAGAAATAAAATTAAAACCCTCCAAAAAAAAAAATCAAGACAAATTCAACTACTGAAGTCGTTATTAAACGTAGCAGCCCCTCATTTCCTCAGAGCAAAAGCTCTCTATTCATTCAGATGCTGCTCCACAGAGAATAACATTTTTTCCCCATGTTTTCTCCCACAGTACCCTCGGTTTTCAGACAATCAAAGGTACCATCCTCTAAAGCTGTTTCTGAAGACTGAGGTGGCAGATCTGAAGTCTTTTCTCTGATAAATTCAATGCTACAAGTACTATTCTGTGTCAATCACTATAGAGAAGACCTCATGGGAAAGTGGACAAATACAAATTGGTGGAACAATACAAGACAGCATGTCATATTAAGTGAAAGCTTAATTCCCATGTGCAGTTAGTGCTACAGGAATTCAGAGGGGAATAGCTCAATGTAAAGCTGAAATGAACTTTTCCAAGAATAGGCATTTAAACAGCTCTATTTTCTCTCTCTTCTGTCCCTCACTTCTTGGTTAAATCTTCCCTCCTTGATAAGGCCTTTTACCTATTTCTGCTATTCAAATCAGGGTTCTCATCACCTTGTCATTCTGTTCTTATACTCGTATAGCTTTTTACAAAGAATACTTACCGATATTACACAATTTAATCCTTACAACAAGCCTATAATATGCATGAGTGTTCACAATGTTTACATAAGAACATTTAAGTTCAATCATATCACGTAACTTATCCAAGGTCATGCAACTTTTAACATGTTGCACTAGAATTCAAACGCGTCTTTCTTTTCATTAAATACTATATACTAGCATGGTATATGGCCTTATTAGAAGGCTTCTAATTTCTACTTCTCCAAACTATCTGAATAATTTTCCTAAAACCACTTTACACTGTCTTAAAAACCTTCAACAGCCTCCTACTCCTACTGTGAGCAATCCATGCCATCCACAAACTGGATCTACCTAGTCACTACAGTTCCCTTAGAGAACCTTCCAGTCAACTCACTACCAAGGAAACTGCAGGCACCACCACATTCTGTGTACCTATGCTTAAGAAGACTTTCTTGCCTGGTATTCCTTTCCCCTCTCTCCTTCCCAAAATAAGGTCCCAGCTCCACTAACAGACATGAGGCTTTCCCTTGGGGCTCTCACTCTTATCAATTACTTTCAGGGATCATTCTCTCTCTCATTCAAACTTCTGTAAAACGTACACATTTAAATATACCATACAGTACTTAAATATATTTAATATTTTGATACCCCACCTCCTATGTTCAGCTATTGTGAGTACTGACAGGATCCTTGATTTATTCCTTCACCATCACACGTTTGCATTGGACACTAGGGTTATAGAGACTGTTAATGTATGTTGTCTTATCTGATTGTCCCCCAAACCCTAATGCCAGAGACCCTAATATTTCAGATGAGGAAAGGGAAGTTTAGTGAGATCAACGGACTTGCCAGTCTTCATACTGTTTGCAAGTAGCAAAGACACTTGAAAGCCAAAATCGTATGATGCCTAAATCCAGGTTCTGTCCGTAACACAATGATGCCATATACTATTCAATAATCACTGCCTTAGCAGAATGACCTGCTTAATGTTTGCTGGTGAAGATCCAAGTGGAGGGAGGAGCAAGAGCATTCAGTGGGACAGGATAAGCACAGGCTGTGAGGTGCTCAACCAGGAGGAAGGCAAGATTTGTGTACGAAAATGAACTTCAATTCCCAATATTCTCATGTCTTCAGACAATTACAAACTCAACCTGCAGAACGTGTTCCTGTTTCTTAAGAAGGGCTAAGAGTGTGAGAACCATGTAATTCAAAACCAATGACACTCAAAAAGACAAGCAAAAAGATCGGGCTCTGCATACCAGCCAGCCGCCAGAACAAACAAAAACGATCTAGATCTGAACCCTTGAATATAATCATGTATTCATTTCCTAAGCACCTACCTTGTGTTAGGCACAGAAACGTCTGAAAGCTGTTTTCAACTGAAGTGAAATATCCCAACTGCTTATTATATGAAAGACACCATGACTTAACATTTCTCATCAAACTAGCTCAGGGTCCTTCGATGAAAGAACTGAAAGGGACCTTAGGGTACTTTAAGGCTAAATCCCTCATTTTGCAGATAAGAAAACAGATATAGAGAGAACAAGCATATTTCAAGGTCACACAACTAACCAGAGGCACCAAAACCAACACTAGGATCCAGATCTCCATACAACTGTTTCTTCCAAGACCCTGTGCAAAGGACAAGAAGGGCCAACCCAGAAACATAGTTTTCCGTTTTTTCTTTTAAGCCCTTGTTGCTAGGCCTGCACTTCAAAACAAAGGGGGAGATGTACGGAGGGGGAAAGAGGCAAGCGTGAGCACGCAGCAGCACACTTGGTGGCAAGCGGGGGGAAAAGAAGATGGGGGGGAAGGCATAAGGAAAAAAGAAAAATCTTACAGGCAGCCCAGTAGAGGAAGTCAATATTCAAATAATATTTTCAGCATTCGGCGAATCGTCATAAAATGCCTACCAGCTTCAGTAAGCAAAAGGGCAAGGAATATGCAGCAGCAGGAAAAAGTGATAGCGGTGGGGAGTTTGGGGGACACTGACTTCGAGTAGGTTCTTTAATTCCTCCGGGCTTCAGCTTTCCCCGTCAGCGAAATGGACCCTTTCAACAGTGGACCCCAGCACTACAGAGGAAAAGTGATGGCCTCAGTGAAATGTGGGAATAATCAAATTACCCGAAGAAACTGTGGTGGCCAGCATTAAGGACCAGGAACACTTCCGAGAAAAAAGACCAAAGAGAGGAGGGACCGGGTTTGAAGTGCAGTGAAGGCGGGTCATAAACGTGCGTAGGGTTCCCACGGTGGCCAGACAAGAGCTCCCTTTAAGAGGCCACAGAAAATAATGGGGACGGGGATGGGAAGATAGGCTCGCCGCCTCCAAGGGTCTCTCTAGTGCTCGACTACTCTCCGAAACCGGCTCCTCACCTTATCCAATAAGCCGCTGCGGCTACTGCCTGTCCCGCAGCTGGTGCCACCGCCAGCCCCACTACTGCCTCCGCCGCCACCACTTCTCGCACCCTGTGCACCCGCCGCCGCCATCTTGTCTGCCTCTGCGTCTCCCTCCCCTCCGACTTGTCCGAAACCGATTGGCTGAACCTGGCGGCGTGACGCGCCGCGTGGAGTCCATCGGGATCCGTAGTTCGAAGCATGCTGACGTGTGGTTGTCAGCGGAAGTGGCCGGGACTTGTAGTTAGAAGCTCCGGCCGCCGGTTGCCTCTTACACTGCCCTCCGCCGCGTCGCGGTTACTAAGGAGTGGGGAAGGTAGTGGCAAGCGCCACCGTGGAGCAGCTTCGAGATCCCCGAGAGACTCGCAGGCGCGCAGCCCGCCTGACCGGGGCGTCGCCTCCGCGGACCGTTCGGAGGCGGAAGCGACGCCGGAGGCAGGTGCGACTGGAAACTTAGTTTGCCTGAGTTAAGAGTCTCACCTGCGCAAGGTGTGGAGTTTCTGAAGGGACCGGGAGGAGTTGGTCCTTCATCTTTTTATAGCCCTGTTAGGGTACTTGCTAATTATTCTCTCAGTTGTCATCTCAGCTGTTAGTACTGTTTTCGTGTTATAGAAAACTCACGTTTGTTGAGTGGCTACTCTCTGCCGGGCAGTGTTCTGTGTGCATTTATGTCCATCCTGTCTCATTTAGTTCCATAACAGCCCTGTCAGATGAGGAAACTAAAGAACTTACTCAAGGCCAGATAACTTGTATCAGAAGCCGGTTTGAAGCCAAGTTCTTTGTTTTTTTTTTTTTTTTTTCGTGACCTGTAAGGGGATCTTAACCCTTGACTTGGTGCTGTCAGCACCACGCTCACCCAGTGAGCAACCGGCCATCCCTATATAGGATCCGAACCCGTGGCCTTGGTATTATCAGCACCGCACTCTCCCGAGTGAGCCACCGGCCGGCCCTCTTTGGGGTTTTTTAAATCGTTTTTTAACCTCAAAACCCATGGTGTTTCCTCTCTGGCACTCTGCATTTATAGCTTTAGGATATAATGGTATTGCAGATTTTAATTATTAATTATTTTTTTCCACAAATACTTATTGAGAACAAATATTGCCTGGCACTGTAGTAAGGGATACAAGGGGGATCAAGATAGACCTGGTCACTGCTCTGGTGGAACTCCCACTCCAGTGACCTAGAGTTATCACATAGCAGGATTGTATTATATTATGCTTTATTACATTGCATTACTTGTTTTTTATCCATACATATTCACCATAAGTGTCCAAATGATTGAACAAATACTTAATGAGTTGCTTACTGTGTAACAAGCTCTGTTCTAGTCACCGGGGATATATTCCTGAATAAAACAGACAAAAACCTGTCTTGGCAAAGTAAACATTCATGTGAAAATTATCACTGAATAATATCAGATGAGGTTTCCTCACCTCTGTGAAGCAATCCCTGGCTACTTGTAGCCTTTTGTCGTCGTCATTCATTTTTTGTAACTTCTCATTTTTCAAGACCTATCTGTAATGTTACCTGCTCAATGAAACCTTCCCTGATCCTTGCTTATTCCTTCTTCATAGGCAGAATGAAGTGCTCCTATAGTATTCTGTTCATGGTTTGGTTTAGTTCAATTAATGCTCATTGAGACTCTTCCTTCAGTAGGCCAGGTCCTATATGAGGTGCCGGGGATAGAGAGATAAATAGGACCCAGGCCTAGCCTTGGTGGGACTCAGAGCCTAGGGTTGGTGGGTTGAGGAACAGATAGGGAAGCAAACCATTATTGTACAGTGTGGCAGAGTGCCTCCATTAAGAAATGGGCTTGAGGTGGTAGCACAAACGAGGGTCAACCTGAGGAGGGAGATACAGAAGAGCTATCTGTATGAGCTAGGCAAAGAAGAAGGGCGGAGTGTGACAGGCCAAAGGAATGGAACAAGTAAATATATGTAGACGAGAAACATCACTGTGTGCGTGCGTGCGTGCGTGCGTGTGTGTGTGTGTGTGTGTGAGAGAGAGAGAGAGAGAGAGAGAGAGAGGGAGGGAGGGGGGAGAGAGAGAGAGAGAGTTTTTTGGAGCTAGGAGGCACTACAGTCAGACTGGCATTAGCTGCCTCAAGTTTGAGGTAGAGACCAGAGACAGCTGAAGCTAACCAGGCAGGCAGACTCCAAGTCTGGAACTTGGACTTTCTTTTTCCTACCATATAGATAAAGTTCATACATCTCTTAGGGTTACTTTCTAGATAATGTGACTGTGGGGTTATGTGCCCTTCTTGGCCCATTAGTTGTAGATCCATACCTTCTCAGGTAATATTCCTTTTCACAGGGAACTGGAACTTCTAAAATTAGCTATGTCTAGGTCTGCATGCCGCCTGCAAGCCTGAGTCTGATTCATCCTTTGTGTTATATGCATAGCAAATATCTTTTCCCAGACTTATCTTTCAAATTTGTATTTGCTATTTTTGTCCTACAGAAATTTATTTTGTGTAAATGATCATGTCAGTGATCCCTTCCTTTCTGGTTTGTACTTTGTGTATCTCATTTAAGCACTCCAGCACACCCCATTGTCATAAAATTATTCTCCTATACCACCTTCCCATCTATGTCTATATCTGTCTCCATCTCTATATCTATCTATTCCTCGGACCTCTAGTCCTGTGGTTTTTTTCTAGGCCCCAGGCAAGACAAATTTTGGAGTACAAGGCTCACAGTAGGATATAATTAATGAGAAAGTTTAAGAGCCTGAATGAAAGGCTAAGGAGTGTAATATCTCTTTTACAGGTGAAGAAACAGGTGAAGAAACACAAAAAAAAGGAAGTCAAGGGGCCATTCCCAAAACCAAAGATCAAGTAAGTACTCTGCAGACCTGAAGCCAAATCCTCATATTCTGGAGCATTCTCTAACAGACATCATGTCTAACGTTTCCTAGACAGTGATTTAGTCATTTGTTCCTTCATTTACTTATCTAGCAGATAGATGTATTTGGTCACAAGAGATTTCCTAAAAGACAGACTGACTGAGTATAAATCTGTCTTCCTCCATCCATCTATCCATTAATCTTCCCAAAATATTTTTAGTGAGTTCTAGGCCCTATGTTAGGTGCTAGGGTTACATAGGTAAATAAAGTAATCATAGGCCCCACAGCAGATGGGAAGTTGTTGAGGGGAGCAATTATAATAAAGCGATAAGTACTATACTAGGGGACCTATAGGGTGTTATAGGAATACATAAGGAGAGCCTTCAACCCTTTGAAGGGAAGGTCAGGGATCAGGAAATTCATAGTGTCCTGTGTTGGACCAAAAGAGATACCAACATTCATTCTTCATTCATTCATTCCACAGATATTTATGGAATCTGTTATGTGCAAGCTGCAGGAGTAAGTTGATGAATACCATATATATATCCTTCTCCAGGAGGAGCTTAGACTCTAATTAGAGAGAGATACAAACACACTCTGGGGTCCTGGGAGTGCCATTATATCCTTCATTTGGCTCATACATTGTCTATTGGATGCTTTCTATGAGCTAAGCCTCATGGGTGGAAGAGAGAAAGTAAATTAGATGTGTTTCCAGACTTGGAGATTCACAGTCCATTGAAGGACCCTCCCCCTCTCCATGGTTGTTAGAAATCTTATGAGGTAGTAAAGGCTCAGGCCGTGAAAGAGATACTAAAGAAAGACTCCAGGGCTGAGCAAAAGCAACAATTATTTCCCACTGGAAGGTTCAGTGAAGACTTTGTGGAAGCGATGGCATCTGGACTGGGTCTAGAAAGATGCTTTTCCCCTATTCATTCTATTTATTACCTCGCTTAGTTCTTACTACAATTCTCTGAGATACAGAATTTTATCCTAATTTTATATGTGATAAATCTGAGGCACAAAGAGATAAAGTTATTTGCCCAAGGTCACTCAGCTTAGTAGTAGAAACTAGATTCAAACTTAGGCTTCCTGTTTCCAAAATCATTGCCCTTCCTACTACACCGCTCTACTTTTTACATTTGTCATTTCCAGGAAACCTTTTCTCAGGACACCTTGATCCCAGCTCCCAACACTGCTTCTTCCTCTTACTGAACTCTTCCCAGACCTTGCATGTCATGATTCCACATTCTTATATGGCCTCCCTTCCCCTGGGCAGGGGCTTGCAGGTTCCCAAATCTCTGTCACCTCAAATTGCCTGAAGCTGTCCCAAAGCAGATTTGGGAATGGCTGGATCCCTTTAAAGAGAAATTTCTAAGAGTTCAAGGTTTAAGAAACTTATATCTTTAGGGCTGGCCCATGGCTCACTCGGGAGAGTGTGGTGCTGATAACACCAAGGCCACTAGTTCGGATCCCTACATAGGGATGGCCGGTCAGCTCACTGGCTGAGCATGGTGCTGACAACACCAAGCCAAGGATTGAGATCCCCTTACTGGTCATATAAAAAAAAAAGAAAAAAGAAAAAACTTATATCTTTGAGGAGGCTCCTTGGAGCTGAATCGTAAAGGATAAGACCAACCAGGTGAACAAGATGGAGATGGGTATTTTAGCCTGAAGGAACACCAAGAATAAAGTCAAGGAAGACTGAATGTGAATGTTGTGTTTTGGGAATAGAAAATGACTCTGTGAGCCTGACAGGACAGGACTGACTCGAGCTGGAAAGGTTAGGACATAGAGCTCCAAGGACCTTCAAGACCAGGCTCCGGCATCTGGCCTTTGTGCTTAGTGGGAACACAGTCAGAAGATTGTTGTAGTATCCTAGGCAGGAGATGATGAAAGATTTGATGAAAGCAGTGGAGATGGAAAAAAGTAGACCATTAGAATAGTATTTCTGAGCTGGAATTGTCACGACTTAGTGACCAATTACATGTATGGGATTAGAAGAGAGGAGCCAGGTCTAGGATGATGTTCAAGTTGCACTGGGTAGTGCCCAATTGTGCATTTTCAAGACAAAAGGAAATGTTTTCTATTGGACTTGAAAATCCAAGGAATGGGAGTTTGTTTTATTGAATGGGATTTATTGTTTAATTCCCACACCATGAAAATCAAAGAATATTAATCAGAAAAAACAAACTAGTAGCCTATCAGTTGAATCTGACTCCCAGGTGTGTTTTGTTTGGCCTGTGCCTTGTTTTAAAATGGCAAATTAAAAAAACAAATGGCAAATTAGGTGCTGACACTCAAATGATCAGGAGATTTCACACAAAAGGAAGACTGCTCTTGAAAAAAAATGAGAAGATCTGGCAACACTCACTTAGTTATTGCATGGCAGCAATTGGTGAGAGCTGAATAGTGGCTGCCTCTGTGGGCTTTTATGCACACTCACATGCCCTCCACCTACTCTCTTCTCTCTCACATCCAGCTGTCTTCATGCACCTGGCCTGCCCAACTCTTATAACCACTTTGTTTCCAACTCCCGGCTAAAATGTAGGTTTTTTCAAGGTGTAACATCAGACCATGGCAGAGTTGAAATATATATGTGTGTGTTTGTGTATATTTTTTAATTCAGCAAATTCTTTAACTTCAGAATTCTTGAATAACAAATGGTAAGAGTAATTGTGATTAGGAGTATCTGCTTCTTTGAGAAATTATTTTTGTGTCTGGCTCTCTGAAGAAAATAATCAATGAAGAAAAGCTTGAACTCGGTAGGGTGCGGCGCTTGGGAGTGCGGCGGCGCTCCCGCCGAGGGTTCGGATCCCATATAGAGACCGGTCAGCTTACTGGTTGAGTGCGGTGCGGGCGCGACACTGAGAGTTACGATCCCGTTGCTGGTCGTGGTACGGGCGCGACACAGCTTACTGGTTGAGCGCGGTGCGGGCGCGACACTGAGAGTTACGATCCCGTTGCTGGTCGTGGTACGGGCGCGACACCAAGGGTTGCGATCCCGTTACCGGTCACGAAAAAAAGACAAGAAGGAAAAAAAAAAAAAAGAAAAGCTTGAGTCAGACTGTAGAGTCAGACTCATTCTCTTCCCAATTTTTGTGCAAGTACATGCATGCACACTCATGCACATGCACGCACAGAAATCTCTGATTCACTGTCAATTGGTATTGGAGAGTGTCTGGGGGCCCCTTCACAGCATATAGGAGGCGGAAGGTCATTTCTTTTATGTTCTTTTTTTTTCTTTAGCTGTTAGGGAAACGGAACACTCAGGATATTTGAAATCTCTTGCCCATCACCACTGTACCTGAGGGAGCCTTCCCTCCCCTGGGCATTAGGTGCCCTTCTTCCTGCCTCTTCAAGGGTGGTTCTGTAGGTTTGCCCATCGTTCTCCTGCATTTTCAGCCTTTCCTCCTCTACTGGCTCCTTCCTCTCAGTCTACAGATGTAGTCAAGCCTTTCTCATTCTGTTAATAATCATCATAATAGAAAAGGATCAACAAGTGTTAGTCAAGTCCCAGGTACTATTTTAAGTCCTTTTGCAAGCATTTTCTCATGTATTCATCAAAACAGCCCTACAAAGTAGGTGTACTTACTGTTAACATTTCACAGAGGAAGAAACCTTGATAGAGAAAAGTTAACTTTCCCAAGACCACACTGCTAGTAAGTGGTGTAGCTAGGATTTGAACCCATGCACTTGGATTCCAGAGTTCATGCTCCATAATGACTCTGTCCACCAGAGCTGGGACGAGAGTAGAGGCAAGTGCTGACACTGCTTTTGCACAACTCAGAGAGAGGGTGAGTGCCCCTTTTAGTGTTCCCCAGGTACCTCACACACCTTCCCCTGGTATCCTCTGACCCTGCTGTTCCCTCCTCTCTTAGGTTTACTCTCCTCTTCACTATGGTCTAGCTTTTCTCCTCCCTTTCACAGCCAGCTTCTTGAAAAACTTGCTTACATTCACTTTTTGCATTTCCTCGCCTTCCATTCACTCTTTCATATACAGTTAATGTCTCGCTTTAACTCTACCCTTCCCCTGAAACTGACCTACTTACTCAGGACCTGTTTTGGTCCTCACCTTACCTGACATCTTTGTTGATCTCTCCCTCTTTCATACAGCCTTCACTTCCCTTGGTTTACCTGACAGCACCCTGCCCATGTTCTACCTCTCAGATCTTCTCCTACTCCTCTAAAATTCCTTTCTTCCAGGTGTGGCTTCTCCTTTGTCCACACATTAAATGCTCATACTTCCAGTTATTCTTGTTCTTTTTCTTTTCCTGTCCTCCCTCACTTTCTTTTTTTCTTTCTTTCTTTTTTTCAATTCTATTAACATGGACCCTTATCACAAGCTCTGGGTCACTACAGTACTCCCTTGCTGCAATTCCAGTTACCAACCACTTTGGTCTAGTGCTATTTTTATCGTATCTCTCTTTCTAAAGTATAGCTTGGATCGTAGCTATACCCGGCTCAGAAATTGTCCATAGTTCTCAGTCCCCTACAAGAGGAAGCCTGAGCTCCTAACCTGGCACCAGAGGCCCTTCAGGAGCAGGCACCATCCTTCCTATCCAGCCTTATTGTCCGAGACTTCCAGACACACATCCTTCCCTTGTCTGGGCCAGGTTGTTTCTCTACTGCACACCACCAGGCCCTCAGTCCTGTGGCCCTTTCTGTTTGGAATGCTTACCCTTCTCTCTATCAGAAAACTCAATTAATCCCTCAAATCCTATTTTTCAGTTCAAATCTCATTGTTTGCACATCACCTTCCCTAACATATGAGCCCCCTCGTCTTTGAACTCTGTTAAAAGAAAGAAAACTTCTAGTGAGCATTTAATATGTGCCAGGCACTGCCTTTGTCACTTGATCCTCTCATTTATCTATCGAGGTAGGTATTATTACCCTCATTTTACAAGTGAGGAAACTGAGACTCAGAGGGGTAGCATAACTTGCCCAGTCATAGAAAGACAGAGCCAGGATTCAAATCAGGTCTGTCTGAGCCCAAAGATAATGTTCTTTCTGGTATTCGACTGAGTTAGGATTGATTTAAATTGATTAACCCAGGGCTTTGTGTCCCTCTTATTAAACAGCCAGTCCATTTCTGAAGTAGGGCAGTGGGCCTCTAGGGCTTCAGAGGCAGGGTATATGCAGGGTGCAGTGGTTACTGTGGGCTCATAAGCTGCGTTGGGGTGAGAGAGCTCTGCTGCACCTTCTCCCCCTTCTACTTCCTCGCTTTCCTTGCCTGGTGTTCAGGGAGATGGCCTCCTCAGGAATCTACAAGCTGGATGATGGGAAGCCTTACCTGAACAACTGCTTTCCAGCCAAAAATCTGCTTCGGATGCCAGAAGAAGGTCAGGTGACTTCTCACATTGGTGCCTTTACTTCACACTCAGCTTCTGCTTTAGAACTGTTTCTCACATCTGTTTTTTCCTCTCCATCCCCTTTACTACTGTTCCCTGCCCCACCTAATCCTATCCCCTCTGACCCATTTTCTCCCAGTGCCTCAGTGGGACTACTAAAGCACACATTTGACCAGAGTGCCCCCCTTGTGTTCAGTGACATCTCATTTCTGACTCCTTTACCTGTCACACTTTTCTGTGTGATTCAGAGACATACCCTTATCCTCTACTACAACCCCATTCCTTTATTTAGGCCCTATCCCACAGTGCTCCCTTTTCACATAGATTTTTATTTGCCCTTAATGTTCCAGCCCTCATTCTAGTTAGCCAAACTTTTCCCTTCCACAAAGCCAGCTCTTCCCCCTCTTCTCCCAATAAGCCATGTCTGACTACCTGAGCCCTCAGTGCCTGTCCTCTGTTGTGAGTTGACTTCCTGTCTGTGTCTCTTTATTTGATGACTAATTATATTCTGCCCATCTCCTAAGTAAAATGGCTTAAACTCAACTCTACTAAGTAGTTTTTCAAATATTTATCTAATTAAAAACTCCTCTGGAGCAGAGACTCCACATAATACTGAGCACAGCCATATAGATGGAACTCTGCCTAGAGGTATGGGATCTCTGGATTGGATTTGTTACTTTAAAAGAGTAGGGTGACCCATACCTCTCACCATAAACCAAAGTCAACTCAAAATGGATTAAAGAATTAAATGTACACCCTGAAACAATAAAATTCCATAAAGAAAACATAGTGGAAACACTCCAGGAAGTAAGATTGAGTACAGACTTCATGAATATAACACCCAAAGCACAGGCAACCAAAGGAAAAATAAACAAATGGGATTATATCAAACTAAAA
>NW_007732220.1:34575-35877 GCF_000696425.1 Galeopterus variegatus | reverse complement strand
ACCAAGTCAAGGGTTAAGATCCCCTTACCGGTCATCTTTTAAAAAAAAAAAAAAAAAGACAGACCGGTTCCCGCTCACTGGCTGAGCGAGGCGCGGGGGCAACGCCAAGGGTTGCGATTCCGTTGCCGGTCCCGGTCTGGTACGGGGGCGACACTGAGGGTTGCGATCCGTTGCCGGACACGGAAAAAAGACAAAAAAATAAAATAAAATAAAATAAATATACAAACAAACGGGGTAGGGGGAGTCGGGGAAGAAGACAACAATCACAATTCCTTGAACTTGTTAAGACAAGTGAACAGATATGATGTTGATAGGTGGGAGTAGGGTCGGAGGGAAGGAGGAATTGGTAAAGGGACACAAAAATCAACCACATTGTATATTGATAAAATAAAATATAAAAAAATTTTTTTAAATAAATAAAGGGTAGGGCAAGGGAGAAGTACACCTTGTTCACTCCAGATGTTGTGACTTGTTGGTCACTCTGTACATGGAGTATTGGAAGAAACTTCTCTTCCAGTCTATCCTCCCCACTTCTCTAGAACGATTTTGGTTTTCAGGTAGAGATCTTCCCTGTCCACCTGCCTGTTTAAAACCCTCCAGCAGAACTATCAGTATGAACTCATGCTTCCTGTTTTGCTCTCACTCTTGCTCTCGCTCCTCTCTCCCTCTCTCTCTTATATGTACATAGATGGGTAGATGCAGAAATAAATACAGATGTGTGGATCTGCATGTGTTAGTATACTTACATATATTTCCTAGTCCCAAGAGCCATGACACTTCAATAGCAAGGGACATAACTGGTACCTAGTCTTGGTTTCTAAATATCGTTCTCCAAGGAAAGAGCAAGGGCTCCTCTGAGAGATAATTGTAGGACTGGGGCAGGAAAAATACAAGTTGATCCTGGAATATCTTGCAGTGCCAGAAAGTAAAGAAGTACTCAGAAAAATGATGGCATATTGAAATGACATAGTAGTCTACCTAAAGAAGCTCCCAATGGCCAAAGCTGAGACAGTCTGAGCAATGAAATAAATAATGGTAGAATTGGGTTGTAAACTATAGAATAAATAAATATGCATGAGTCCATACTGATATAGATAAATATTTGAATACAGGAATAAGTGGGGAAAAAGGAACAGCTCTTCCTTATGGTAGAATTCTAATTGATAAATATGGAAGGAATAAGGGAAATAGAAAATCACTATTCAGGGGCCAGCCCGGTGGTGCACTGCTACAGTGCGCCGTTGGGAGTGCGGCGGTGCTCCCGCCGAGGGTTCGGATCCCACATACAGACCGGCCGCTCAC
>NW_007732220.1:26439-33893 GCF_000696425.1 Galeopterus variegatus | reverse complement strand
CTGAGGGTTGCGACACTGAGGGTTGCGATCCGTTGCCGGTCACGAAAAAAGACAAAAAGGAAAAAAAAAAAAGAAAATCACTATTCAAATACAATAATAGTTTTTGCAGGTTAGAACTGTCTATGGATGTTTTATCAATCAGGGTTCTTCGGAGAAACAAAACTAATAAGAGGTAGATAGGTAGGTAGGTAGGTAAATAGATAGGCAGTTAGGTTTTTCTTTCAAGGAATTGGTTTCTGTGATTGTGGGGCTGGCAAGCCTGAAATCTGTAGGGCAGGCCAACAGGCTGGAAACCCTTGGAGAGGAGCTGATGCTGCAGTCTTAAGGCAAAAATTTCTTCTTCCTTCAAGAAACCTCAGTGTTTGCTCCTAAGGTCTTTCAGCTGCTTGGGTAAGGGCCCTCACATTTTCAAGGATAGCCTTTTTTACTTAACATCAACTGGTTGTAGATATTAATCACATCTACAAAATACTACTACATCAACACCTAGATTAGTGTTTGATTGAATAACTGTTTACTATAGCCTAGTGAAATTGACACATAAAATTAACCATCACAGATGCTAGAGTAAGTGGGTAAAAGTATGATGAGAAACAGGATATTTGCATGGTCTCAAAGTATATTTATTAATTACAAAGGGAAAGATAGTAACTTCTCAGTAGAGAAACCAAACAGACACTCCTTAGCTGAGTAATCAAAATTAACACCAGTAATAAGGCACGGTGACATCATGAACCTCAGATATGATGTGCTGAGAAAGGCACCACGTCGTTTCTGTGGTAGTTTTGCAAAAGTGAAAAGCCTGAATCTAATTATAGGAAAGCATCAGACAAATTCAAATTGAGGAATATTTTATCATAATTGACCAGTACTCTTCAAAAGTGTCAAGGTCACACAAGAAAAAGAAAGAACTGAGGAACTGTCACTGATTAGAGGAGTCTAAGGAGATATGACAAATAAATGCAATGTGAGAATCCTGAATTGGATCCTGGAGCAGAAAAAGGACATTAGTGAGAAAACTGGCAAAATTCGAAGAAGGGGTACAGATTACCAACTAATATCATACCAGTGTTAATTTCTTGGTATCAATAATTGTATTATAGCTATATAAGATGTTATCATTAGAGAAGCTGGGTGAAGGCTGGGTATGGGAACTCTGTGTACTATTTTTGCAACTTTTCTGGAAGTCTAAATTATTTCAAAATGAAAACTTCCAAAAAACAAAACAAAACAAAACAAATCCCTACAGATTCCCTTCCTGCTAAGAGCCTACCCTATTAAAACCCAAGCTTTTTGTTCTGGTCCTCAGGACCTTTTATGATCTGACTCTGCTGGTCTCTCCAGCCTCATCTCTTTTCCCTCATGTTGATCTGCAACACTCTGGGCCTTTATCCTGGCCGTGTTGGGGGTTTTGGCACCAACTCAGATTGGAATCTCCAGGAGTCAGGGATATGAGGACAGGATAAAGAAGAACCAAAGTTTAGCCCCAGATGGGGGCAGCCTAGGGAAATGTGGGGTATCTGGAGTGTCAGGCCCAGAGTGGGGATGGGAAAGGGCTCATGTGAGACATAGGGCAGTTACTGCATCCAAGGACCAGGATGGGCAGCAGTGGTCAGGTGAGCCAGGGCAAGCCCCTGAGGCAGGGGTAGTGGACTGCACCAGAAGACAGCTGGTAGTTAGAGGCACCAAGGTGGTTCCCATAGCTGTGCTGTTCTTCAGCATGGTCCTGATCTGTCATACCTCTGGGTAATTCTTATGCCCTTCCCTTTGCCCAGTTTGCCTGGTTTTTCAGTCTCCACTCAGTGAACTCCTTTCAATTTACTAGATCTAGCTCATGCCATAGGATGGTAGCTTCCTTCTCTGGGCTTCCATGGTACCCCTTATATAACTGATCTCCTTTGGGTCAGGGCCTCTGTATAAGTCTGTTTTTGTGCTGCTATAACAGAATTCCTGAGACTAGGTAATTTATAAAGAAAAGTTTATTTGGCTTACAATTCTGGGGCAACCTCATCTAGCGTGGGCCTCAGACTGCTTCTACTCATGGCAGAAAGTGTCAGGTAGCCGGCAGGTGCAAGATCACATGGAGAAAAGAAACAAGGGTCAGTAGGGAGGTGCCAGGGTCCTTTAAACTACCCCCCCCAGAGGACATTAACCTATTCGTGAGGGATTTGCCCCCATGACCTAAACAGCTCCCATTTCTGCCACATTGGGGATCATATTTCAACATTAGCTTTGGGGGGACAACATACCCAAACTCTGTCAGCCTCTGTCTAATTTATTCCCAAGAAATGCAGATCAAAACCATATTGAGATAACATCCATCCCAGTTAGACTGGCTATTATCAAAAAGACAGAGAACAACAAGTACTGGCAAAGATGCAGGGAAAGACGAACTCTGCTACACTGCTGGTGGGACTATGAATTAGTGCAGTCATTATGGAAAACAGTATGGAGGCTCCTCAAACAACAAAAGATAAAACGGCCATATGATCCAGCAATCCCATTGTTGAGTATATACCCAAGGAAATGGAAATCATCATGTCAAAGAGATACCTGAACTCCCATGTTTCTTGCAGCTCTATTTACAATAGCTAAGAGTTGGAATCAACTGAAATATCCATCAGTGGCAGATCGCTGGATAAGGAAAATGTGGCATATATACAGAATGGAATACTACTCTGCCATAAAAAAGAAATGAAATTCTGCCATTTGCAGCAGCATGGGTGAGCTTAGAGAAACTTATGTTAAGTGAAATAAGCCAGGCACAGAAAGAGAAATACCACATCTTCACTCATAAGTGGGAGCTACAAAAAAATAAACAAATAAAAATTTTTTAAAAAAGAACAATCACAGGGGCCGGCCCGGTGGCGCACTGGATAGTGCGCCGCTTGGGAAGCGCGGCGGCGCTCCCGCCCGAGGGGTCGGATCCCACATACAGACCGGTTCCCGCTCACTGGCTGAGCGAGGCGCGGGAGCAACACCGAGGGTTGCGATCCGTTGCCGGACACAGAAAAAAACAAAAAACAAAAAAAAAAAAAAAAAGAACAATCACAGGGGCCGGCCCGGTGGCGCACTGGATAGTGCGCCGCTTGGGAAGCGCGGCGGCGCTCCCGCCCGAGGGGTCGGATCCCACATACAGACCGGTTCCCGCTCACTGGCTGAGCGAGGCGCGGGAGCAACACCGAGGGTTGCGATCCGTTGCCGGACACAGAAAAAAACAAAAAACAAAAAAAAAAAAAAAAAAGAACAATCACAATAATCCATTGAACTTTCAAAAGGAGAGGACAGAACTGAGGCCAACAGAAGTGGGAAAGGGAGAGAGGGGGTTAGCAAGAAAATTAGTAAAGAGCCACAAAAAACAATTACATTGTATAATGATAAATACAGTAATTATCCTGGTTTGAGCATCATATATTGTACACAGGTATTTATATTCAATGCTGCACCCCACAGATATGTACAATCAATTATGTTTCAATAAAAAAAAATTATTATTATTATTTATTCCCAAAGCCCCAGCTCCTGGTACAAAGTAGATGCTCAGAAAAGGTCTGAATGGATGATTGTGTGTATAGGGGCTATGGCTAAGGGTTCATTAAGTCATTCATTCAGCAACAATCACAATGTGGTAAGCTCAGTGCAGGCTTGGGAATATTGAGGTAAATGAATCAGACAGGTCCCTGATCTTATGGAGCTACCAATCTGGAGGGAGAGACTGACAATAAATTAGTGAACAAATAAAATAATTACAGATTACAATAAATGCCATGCAGTAAATAAACTGCTGATGCAGGAGAGAACAGATTTCAGAATGTTGTCATGATTTTTGTTAGGTGGGCTTACTGGTAAACTTCATGCTCTCCTTTTTGCTTATATACATTTTCTGATTCCTTATACAGTGAACATGTATTATTGGTTTTTTAAAAAATGCCAACAGTTCTTTCATTTTCTTATTCTGAGTTCATAACACAACCTTTCCCCTATAAAGATGAGGGTCTGGGAAGATGGAGGCCATTGAGTTGATGTCATGCTTTGGGCTCTACAGAGAGGGGAGTAATTAGCTAACATAGAAAAGAGTGATCAGCCCTACTGAGGGGATCAGGAAAGACTTCACAGAAAAGGAAATACGTGATCTTGGATCTTGAAGGAACAATAGAGTTTGGAGATGGAAATGTGAAGGATAGGAGGGAGGGGTCAAGATGGCGGAGTAGTCAGTTCCTGGTGTCGCTCTCTCCCACAGAGCAACCAATTTGCAGCTTTTTTTTTCTTTCTTTTTTTTTTTTTTTTGTCTTTTTGTCTTTTTCCGTGTCCGGCAACGGATCGCAACCCTCAGTGTTGCCCCCGTACCGCACCGGGGACCGGCAACAGGATTGCAACCCTCGGCGTTGCTCCCGCGCCTCGCTCAGCCAGTGAGCGGGAACTGGTCTGTATGTGGGATCCGAACCCTCGGGCGGGAGCGCCGCCGCGCTTCCCAAGCGGCGCACCATCCAGTGCGCCACCGGGCCGGCCCCCAATTTGCAGCTTTTGAGGAGCAGAGACAGAGGACCCGAACTCTTTGATGGAACAGATGGGAGCTGCCCGCTGCGGGACCCCAGTTCAGGTTGCTCCCCATTTCGTAGAGAGACTTTAGAGCTTTTGGGCCCACACGCCTTGAGCCTGCCAGCCAGAGAAGGCAGGTGGGGCCAGGACGGGACTTCTGGCGCAGACTGTCCTGTCTCCGTGAGTGATCTGAGAGGCACAGGTTCCCAAGCCCTGAGCCAGATGAGACAGTGAAGGCTGATGGAGTGGGAATTTCAGCCCAGGCCAACCTGTCTCCACGAGTGGTCTGAGAAGCTCCAGGATCCTAAGCCCCAAGTCTGATGAGCTGGTGAACGCAGGCAGGGTGGGACTTCTGGCACAGGCCACCCATCTTGAGAGACACAGGTTCCGAAGCCCGGAGCCAGACAAGCTGGTGAAGGGTGACAGGGCGGAATTTCGGCCCAGGCCATCTTGTCTCCATGAGCAACCTGAGAGGCTCCAGGTTCCCAAGCCCCAAGCCAGACAAGCTGGTGAATGCAGGCAGGGTGAAACTTTTGGCACAGGCCGTCTGTCTCCATGAGCGACCTGAGAGGCTCTGGACTCCCATGCCACCCGACCAGCAGGTGAAAGTAGGGGGGGTGGGACTTCCAGTCCAGACTAGTTTCTGCTGTCCAGAAGCAGCAGACCCTTCAGGATCCAAGCCAGACATCAGGGTGAAATGAGTGAACTGTGATACCCCCAGCCACAATGACAAAACACCAAAGGAAAGAAACCAGAAATATGAAAAATCAAGAAAGTACATTGCCACCAAAGGAAATTAATAACTTATAAGTGCTAGATCCTCTAGAACAGGAAGTCTTTGAAATGACAGACAAGGAATTTAGAGTAACTATTCTAAGGAAACTAAATGAGATACAGAAAACTCAGTGAAACAACACAACAAAATGAGAAAAAACATACAGGATCTGAAAGAAGAAATGTACAAGGAAATCAATGCCTTGAAAAAGAATGTAGCTGAGCTTGTGGAGCTGAAGGAATCATTCAACGAAATAAAAAATACAACAGAGAGTTTAACCAGCAGACTTGAACAAGCAGAAGAGAGAATTTCTGACCTCAAAAACAGGCTGAATTATCAAAGGCAGACCAGAGAAAAGAATCAAAAGAGGCAACTGACAACCTTAAGCACTCAAGTATCTGAATCTGGGTATTCCAGAAGGGGAGGAAAAAGGAAATGGCATTGAAAAACATATTCAATGAGATAGTAGCAGAAAACTTCCCAGGTATAAGGAAAGTCACAGATCCCCAGATTCAGGAAGCCCAAAGATCACCAAACACATTCAACTCAAAAAGGTGCTCTCCAAGACATGTGATAATCAAACTGACAAAAATCAAAGACAAAGAGAGAATCTTAAAAGCTGCAAGAGAGAAGCAGCAAGTCACTTATAAGGGAGCCCCAGTCAGAATAACATCAGACTTTTCATTAGAAACTCTAAAAGCCAGAAAAGAATTGGATGATATATTCAAAGCACTAAAGGACAAAAATTTCCAGCCAAGAATACTTTGCCCAGCAAGGCTATCCTTCCAAAATGAAGGACACATAGTATATTTCTCAGACAAACAAAACCTGCGGGAGTTCACTACCACACAACCAGCCCTACAAGAAATTCTCAAGGAAGCATTGGGTTTGATACCACAAAAACAGCCATCACTACCATGAATACACAAGAAAGAACAATACCTACCAGCAAAACAAGAATGCTAACAAAAGAGAGAAAAAATAGCTTATCACCCCAAGAAACCAACAAATACAGAAGACAAACAGAAAATTTGAAAGAAAGGAACAAAAGATACTTAAGACATCTAAACAAAAATCAGTATAATGCTAGGAGTAAATCAACACCTTTCAATAATAACTCTGAATATAAAGGGACTAAATTCCCTATTCAAAAGACACAGGCTGACTGACTGTATTAAAAAGGTGGACCCAACAATATGCTGTCTCCAAGAGACTCACTTGATCTGTAAAGACACACATAGACTAAGAGTAAAAGGATGGAAAAAGATATATCATGCAAGTAGAAATGTAAAACAAGCTGGGGTAGCTATTCTTATATCAGATAAAATAGACTTTAAAGCAAAATCCATTAAAAGAGATAAAGATGGCCAATATATAATGATAAAAGTCTCTATTCATCAAGAAGACATAACAATCATAAATATATACTCACCTAATGTCAGAGCAGCCAGATTTACAAAGCAAACACTATTAGATCTAAAAAAAAGAAATAGACACTAACACCATAATAGTGGGGGACCTGAACACCCCACTCTCATCATTGTACAGATCATCTAGGCAAAAAATCAACAGAGATTACAAGGTCTAGACAATACTTTAGACCAATTGGATTTGGCAGATATCTACAGAACATTCCACCCAACAACCTCAGGATATTCATTCTTCTCATCAGCACATGGAACATTCTTCAGGATTGACCACATGTTAGGTCACAAAGCAAGTCTTAACAAATTCAAAAAAATTGGAAATATTCCATGTATTTTTTCTGATCACAATGGATTAAAATTAGAAATCAATAATAAACAAAATTCTGAAAACTATACAAACTCATGGAAATTAAAAAACATTCTACTTAATGACATGCAGGTCCAAGAAGAAATTAAACAGGAAATCAAAAAATCTCTTGAAAATAATGACACATCATACCAAAACCTGTGGGATACTGCAAAAGCAGTTTTAAGGGGGAAATTTCTTGCATTAAATGCTTACTTCAGAAGAATGGAAAGATGGCAAATAAATAACCTAACACTTCACCTTAAAGATCTAGAAAAAAAAGAACAATCCAAACCTAAAGTTAGTAGACAGAAAGAAAGAATTAAGATCAGAGCAGAACTAAATGAAATAGAAACATGAAAAACAA
>NW_007732220.1:17739-25504 GCF_000696425.1 Galeopterus variegatus | reverse complement strand
AAAAAGAAGTCTGCCAACAAGAAAAAGTCCAGGATTGAATGGGTTCACTGCAGAATTCTACCAAATCTTCAAAGAGGAACTGATACCAATTCTCTACAAACTGTTCCAAAAGATTGAAACAGAGGCCATTCTCCCAAACTCATTCTATGAGGCAAATATCACCATAACAAAACCAGACAAAGATGCATCAAAAATAGAAAACTACAAGCCAATATCCTTGATGAATATAGATGCAAAAATCCTCAATAACATACTAGCAAACAGAATACAGCAACACATACACAAAATTATACACCATGATCAAGTGGGATTCATCCCAAGGATGCAAGGTTGGCTCAACATACACAAATCAATAAATGTGATACACCACATTAATAAAAGCAGAGACAAAAACTGCATGATCATCTCTATTGACACTGAAAAAGCATTTGACAAAATTCAACACCCTTTCATGATAAAGACTCTCTACAAGTTAGGCATAGATGGAAAGTATCTCAACATAATTAAAGCCATGTATGATAAGCCCACTGCCAATATCATCCTGAACCCCTAAAAACAGGAACTAGACAAGTATGCCCACTCTCACTACTCCTATTCAACATAGTGTTGGAAGTACTAGCCAGGCCAATCAGAGAAGAGAAGGAAATAAAGGGCATCCAGATTGGAAAGGATGATGTCAAGCTGTCCTTTTTTGCAGATGATATGATCCTGAACAGCCTAAAGCTTCTATAAAAAAAACTCCTAGAGTTGATAAACGATTTCAGCAAAGTTGCAGGGTACAAAATCAACCCACAATCAGTAGTGTTTCTATACTCCACCAGTGAACATGCAGAAAAAGAAATCAAGAAAGCTAGCTTGTTTACAATAGCCACCAAAAAAATAAAATATTTAGGAATAAAGCTGATCAAGGATGTGAAAAATCTCTATGAAGAGAACTACAAACCACTGTTGAGAGAAATTAAAGAGGACACAAGAAGACGGAAAGATATGAGGATTGGAAGAATTAACATTGTGAAAATGTCCATATTACCCAAAGTGATCTACAAATTCAATGCAATCCCCATCAAAATTCCAACCACATTTTTCTCTGAGATGGAAAAAGCTATCCAGACATTTATATGGAATGACAAAAGACCATGCAACCAAAGCAATCCTGAGCAAAAAAAATAAAGCTGGTGGCATAACACAACCTGACTTCAAACTATATTACAAAGCTATAATAACCAAAACAGCATGGTACTGGCATAAAAACAGACACACAGATCAATGGAACGAAATAGAGAACCCAGAAATTAACCCATATGCCTACAGCTATCTGATCTTTGACAAAGGCAGCTAGTCTACATACTGGGAAAGAGACTACGTTTTCAACAAATGGTGCTGGGAAAACTGGGTAATCATATGTAGGAGAATGAAACTAGACCTGTATCTTTCACCATATACCAAAATCAGCTCTAAATGGATTAAAGAATTAAATATATATCCTGAAACAATAAAACTCCTTAAAGAGAACATAGGGAAAACACTCCAGGAAATAGGAGTGGGAACAGAATTCGTGAATAGGACTCAAGAAGCACAGGCAACTAAAGGTAAAATAAATGGGATTATATCAAACTAAAAAGCTTCTGTACAGCAAAAGAAACAATCAACAGAGTGAACAAAACAACCAACAGAGTGGGAGAAAATATTTGCTAAATATACATCTGGCAAATGATTAATATCCCGAATATACAAGGAACTCAAACAACTTTACAACAAAAAAATAATAACCTAATTAAAAAAGGGGCAAAGGAGCTGAACAGAAACTTCTCAAAGGAAGGTATACAAATGGCCAACAGACACAACAGCACAACAGAAAAAGTGCTCAATATCACTCAGCATCCAGGAAATGCAAATCAAAACCACACTGAGATACCATCTCACTCCAGCTAGGATAGCTAACACCCAAAAGACGGAGAACGGGGCCAGCCCTGTGGCTCACTTGGGAGAGTGCAGCGCTGGTAGTGCCGAGGCCACGGGTTCAGATCCTATATAAGGATGGCCAGTGCGCTCACTGGTTGAGCGTGGTGCAGACAACACTGTGCCGAGTGTTGTGATCCCCTTACCGGTCCAAAAAAAAAAAAAATAGACTGAAAAGGATAAGTCCTGGTACAGTTGCGGAGAAAAAGGAACTCATCCACTGTTGATGGGGCTGCAAAATGGTGCAGCCTTTATGGAAAATGATATGGAGGTTTATCAAACAATTACAGATAGATCATACCATATGACCCAGCGATCCCACTGCTGGAAATATATCCAGAAGAATGAAAGTCATCATGCCGAAGGGATACCTGTACTCCAATGTTTATTGCAGCTCTATATACAATAGCTAAGAGCTAGAACCAGCCAAAATGTCCATCATCTGATGAGTGGATAAGGAAACTGTGGTACATCTACACAATGGAATACTACTCTGCTATAAAAAAGAATGAAATACTACCATTCGCAACAACGTGGATGAACTTAGAGAAAATTATATTAAGTGAAACAAGTCAGGCACAGAGAGAGAAATACCACATGTTCTTACTTATTTGTGGGAGCTAAAAATTAATAGATAAATAAACACACAAACAAATAAAGGGTGGGGGGAAGAAGACAGAATAACCACAAAAATTCCTTGAACTATTTAAGCCAAGTTCACAGATACAATGTGGGAGGTGTGGGGAGGGGGTGGAGAGGAACGGGTAAAGGGGCATGAAAATCAAGTACAATGTATTTTGAGAATTTAAATGAAATGAAATTAAATTTTAAAAATTTTAATAAATAAATAAATAAAATGTGAAGGATGGAATTGGGCAAGTCAATCTCCCTCTAAAAAAGCCTAAGCCTTTTCATCTATAAAATGGGTACAGTAATATGTCCTTCACTGTGTTTTGGAGCCAATTAAATGAGATAGATATGTAGACCCTACCACCACCTGCTAGACCTACTGTGCTGTGCAGCAGCACAGTATCTGGTGCATATTAAGTAATCAGGAGCTATTTTGGTGGTAGTGTTATAGATTAATATTCTGTAATTGCACTAGTTGTGGCTTTGGAGTTTTCTCCTTCTTATTGTTCTGATCTTCTCAACAGGCCGAGGACACTGGTTAGTGGCTCGGAAAGGTAACCTCAAGAAGCCTAAGAGTGTGATTGAGGCTCCAGCTGAAGGTCAGGAAATCCAGAAGAAGGTTTCTTTTGAGGTCAGGGGGAAGAAAGGGTCTCAGCAGGAAAACCAAGTAGACATTCCTGGACACATCCTGGACCAGGCCTTTCTGGTGAGAGTAAATGTATCCTGGAATGGCTGGAAGCATCAGATGGGGGTGGGAACGGGTCAGGGTAGGACTTGTTCTGCTCTGCTCTTGTCCTGCTTGGGGCAAGGACTTTCCCTGCTCTGGCACAGCTAACGCCAACCAACTCCAGACTATTAGAGTAATGTTGGCAAATTGAGTACAGCCAAGATGATGAAGGGAACCAAAACCCAAAACTACGTGTGAAGCTTTCTTTACACACCTTATGAGATAGATATTGTCATCTCATCTCTATACTGCTGTCACTGGGCCCTGAGAGGTAATTTGCCTTGGCTGAGATCTTCTTATAGCTAGTAAATAGCTGGCCAGGATTAGAACTCTGGTCTGACTGCAAAGCCTCTACCAAGACATTATATGAGATGAAATTCCTAATTGAGATGGGGAGGCAAAAGAGAAGGTCAAGGGAAACAGTGAGTTGAAAATCTCTACCAGCACCTAGTAGGTTGGAGAGATTCCTGCTCTGCCCTGCCCTGGGGTGATTTCTCCAGGATCAGGTAGGATTGGGGAGGTCTCACTCTCCCACAGAATTTGTCCTTTGGCTTTAGCATCTGACTGAAAGCCAGGGGAGCCAACCAGATATTACCCAGTGCATGCAGGCTTTGTGAAGAGGACTGGGGTGGCTGTGTTGGAGACCAGCCGGCTAATTTCACATCTGTTTTATGCAATGCCTCAGTGGCTTTGTGATATTACCCAGTGCATGCAGGCTTTGTGAAGAGGACTGGGGTGGCTGTGTTGGAGACCAGCTGGCTAATTTCACATCTGTTTTATGCAATGCCTCAGTGGCTTTGCAAAGAAAGACACATTTTGTAAATCAATATTAATGTTCAGTCTGATTGTCATAGCTCCCTAAGAACAACTCTCTGGCAGCCTTCTTTGTTTCCAGATTCTGCTGATGATTTTCAAGAGATCAGTGTCTGCATAGATCAAATGTTGAAAGAGAACTTTGTTGGTTTGTTTCATCTCAACTCAAGTGGGTAGTGTAAGCTTTTTGCAGAGTCCTATGGAATTAGTTTCATTATCATGTCTATTTCTCATTGAGGAAGGGCAAAAACACTTTCCGTACTTATCTTTTTTCCCCCTTTGTTTCCAAGTACATATACATTTCTAAATTTAATTGACATGGCTTGTTACCCATGTTGCCACTTTGGGTGGCAGAAGCAACAAGGATATTTTTCAGAGTAACAGGATATCCACTCTGCCTATTGGATAGTTCCATTTGAATGTTTCACTGGCACCTCATATTGAACTATGCACCAAGACCCAAAACACCTCTTTCCCAGTATTTACTATACTGTCTGTATGTTGTCACTGCTATCTACCTAGTCACCAAGCCAGTAACCTGGGATTATCCTTGATGCTTGCCTCTCCCACATTGTCCCCACCCCCACCCTTACTAGTCTCTGGCACTTTTATTAAATAGTTGTCGAATTTGTCTTCTTCCCATTGCTAGTGCCACCACCCTTATCTGGGTTACTATCATCCCTTATTGGACTAATTCAGTAACTTTCCAACTACTTCAAACCAGTTAGGATTCTTTTTTTCACATAAAAAGAAGCCAGAGGCAATGTTTAAGGTATGTTAATTTACTGGTTTAACTACATCTTCCAAGGCCCAGGTTCCTTCCATCTTTCTGCTCTGCCATCCTCAACATGTTGGCTTGTCCTCTTGGGCTGATTGCCTTCATGATCCCAACATGGCTGCAGCAATTCCATTCGTCACATGTAGAGGACAACATCCAAACATAGAGAAGGGATTGTATCTGTCTTATGTCTATTTTTAGAAGAAAGAGCTCCCCAAAATTTGTCACCCACTCCCACCCCCAGCAGCCATACCTATATAACATGTCCAAATATTGGGCTTCATTAACAAGGAAGAAGTAAAGAAGTGGTTATGGGGAAGGTAATTAATAACATCTGGTACATTGGTCTCTCTGTTTCATCTCCTGTCTTCTCATTATTTCTGTGTGTATCACACGTAACCATTTTTATAAAATTACTATCATCTCCTGCCAAAAAATCTCTGACAGATTTCTATTGGTTGTAGGATAAACTCCACACTCCTTTACACAGCTAACATGTACCCACATGGTCTAATGACTGCCTCTCTAATCTTATCTTGTTTTTCATTTTTTCAAAAAGCACCTTGCTTTTTCCTGCTTAGTAGCCTTTATAATCCCTACCACCCACTTTCATAGGACCAACTCCTATTTAGCAATTAGATCTCAGATGAAATATTACTTCCTCAAGTAAATATTTCCTCATTTTTAGACTGAGGTTGAGACCTCCTATTATTGCCTCTCATAGCATCTTCAGTTTCTCCTTTAAAATATTTATCACATTTATAAATACTTGCTTGATACTTGGCTTCCCATGAGATTGTAAGCTCTGTGAAAGCATAGAGTATTTCTGCATTTTCTTCATTGTCTTCCCAGTGCCTAGTTCGGTGTCTAAACATAATAGGTACCATAAATAAATGATTAACAGAAAAAAGGAATGAGGTTTGATTAAACAGAAATAGAAGTTCCAAAGCTGAGATTTGCTTCCAACTTTTTAATTATGTGGGGTGACATATGGTAGTCAAAAGAGTTTGGTGATTACAGATTTGAATTCAAATCATAGATCTGTCAGTTACTAGCTGTGGGACCTTAGGCAAGGCACTTTACCTCTCTTAAATTCTTCTCATTAAAGAAAGGAGATAATCCTACTTAACGTCATAGAGTTTAGTTAGGATTAGAAGAAAGTTTGTTAATGTATTTAGCACAATGCAGGACTCAAAGTAATGCTCAATAAATGGTGAATGAATGGGTGAAGAATGAATGAATGAATGAACAAATGAACAAGCAAACTAATTATGACATGTATGAGATTGCCCAACAAGAGGAAACAGCAAAAATAGATTAATTAATTAAACTTTGTTGGGGCCTTGAGAGCTGACTCTGTGTTCTGTGTTCCAGCTGAAGCACCATCATGTGAGGGAGCCATCAGACCTGTGCAATGTTAACATTAGTGGCTTGAAGTTCTCCAAGGTAAGGCCAACCAGCAAAGATATGAGTGGGGTGAGTCAGATTGAAGGTGGCACTTGGCTGTTCTGATTTGTCCAGAGTCCCTGGGGACTCTGGACACATGGAAGGAGAGAGGGGAGGTCAGACAAGGACTAATTGGGTGGAAACAATATTCAGACACAAACTTTTGCTATAAATTTGGTATTGCCACTGTCCTATTTGAGGTGAATTAAAGAAAATCGCCTTATGAAACTGGTTTCTGTTCTGTTGGGGCATAATTCTGTTGGGGCATAATTCAATGTGTGACACTAAATTTCCATCACGAGAGCCTACAAGAGAAATTTCTCTCAGATTCCAATGCTGGGAATCATAATCGTTCTCCCAAGAAGCTGGTTTGCTCTTAACTTATAGGTGCTGTGACTCATGTAATGAGTCATATTTCTTTCTTTGCGTTGGCTTATACCCAGTATGGAGTCAAATTTGTGGCCCACCATTACCTAGTGTATATACAGGATATTATGGCATATATTTTTGGTTTGTAGGCTTCCATGGCATATCAAGAGAGATCGCTTGTATAAATCAGTCTCATGGTGTAGGGACTGTGAGATACAGGATGGCCAAATTAATGGTGGGGCAGCCTGCTTCCTAACAGGGTTCTAATTCACTTCATTTAGCACTTACATTTTTAGAACTGAGTAACTTGGGGACAGGTCAGCCATAGAAATGCATTTGTCATAGGGCTGGGAGGCCCTCCATTTTAGGACAGCACACTGATTCCCAGAGATATAATTTATAGTTGTAATATATAATTCACATATAATGGTGACACAAAGTAGTAGAACAAGATCTCAGGAATCTCTATCAATGCAGCTTTTGAGGGCTACAACATGGCCAGCCAAAGCTTAGTCCCCACATTGGGTAGTGTCCATTCTTCCTTCACTTACTCACTCATCCACCTACCTACCCACCAAACACTACTGAGGCCTAGTGTTGCTCTATACTGTTTATTGGAAGGCACAGAAGTGGCTCAGACACTGCCCCTGCCCTCTGGAGCATATAGTCCAGTGGGGAGGGAGGAAGCCAGGCTTAGATGGATATGGAGATAGACAGGACTAGCTAATGCAGTCAGTGAGGGAAGCACAATTGTGCTGAGTATTAGCTCAGATGATGGGTCCATAACTCAGCCTTAGACTCAGGAAACATACCCTGGAAAGGATGTTAGCATAGCTGAGACCTGAGGGATGAGTGGGGGCTTGCTAGCCTTATAGTTAAACCATAAAGGAAATTGTTTAAAATTAAAAATATCGGTCTAGGGGCCGGCCTGGTGGCGCACTGCTACAGTGCGCCGCTTAGGAAGCGCGGTGGCGCTCCCGCCGAGGGTTCGGATCCCACATACAGACCGGCTCCCGCTCACTGGCTGAGCGAGGTGTGGGAGC
>NW_007732220.1:1285-17729 GCF_000696425.1 Galeopterus variegatus | reverse complement strand
CCTCTCCCCACAACCAGGCATACTGAGCTAGCCCTTCAGGGCCCACCTGGGGACCTGAGGCATGGCAAAGGGGACTGGACCACCCTCCCACAACCAGGCATACTGAGCTAGCCCTTCAGGGCCCACCTGGGGACCTGAGGCATGGCAAAGGGGACTGGACCTCTCTCCCACAACCAGGTACACCAAGCCAGCACCTTGGGTCCCACCCAGTGACCCAAGGCATGGAGCCAGGAACCAGACCCTCCTCCCACAACAAGGCACACCACACCAGTACCTCGGGGCCCACCCAGGGACCCAAGGCAAGAAGAAGGGGACTGGATCTCTCTCCCACAACCAGGCACACTGAGTATGGGCGCGACACTGAGGGTTGCGATCCGTTGCCGGTCACGAGAAAAGACAAAAAAAATATATATATATATCGGTCTAACCAAAGGTACCATAAACAAAGGTAAAATATAAACTGTAGACTGGACAAATGTATTAGTAATTCATATAACCAAAAAGGATTAGGATTTAGAATATGTAAAGAGCTACCACAAAACAATAGGGGAAAAAAAATAAACCACCTAGTAGAAAAATGGGCAACAGCAGTCCTGGGGCATGGAGAAGGGGACCGGACCTCCCTCCCACAACCAGGCACAGCACGCCAGCATCTCGGAGCCCACCCAGGGAACCAGGGCATGGAGAAGGGGACGAGACCTCTCTCCCACGACCAGGTACACCAAGCCAGCACCTTGGGTCCCACCCAGTGACCCAAGGCATGGAGCAAGGAACCAGACCCTCCTCCCACAACAAGGCACACCACACCAGTACCTCGGGGCCCACCCAGGGACCCAAGGCAAGGAGAAGGGGACTGGATCTCTCTCCCACAACCAGGCACACTACGCCAGTACCTTGGGGCCTTCCCAGGGACCAGAGGCATGGAGAAGGGAACCAAACACACCCCACAACCAGTCATACTGCCAGTGCCAAGGAGAATGTCAAAAACAGCACCTCCACGTGGGTGGCCCACCACAGCTACCACAATAACCATGGCTGCTGCAAAAGAGGCTAGTTGCCACAGCCACCACACAGATGGTCCGCCAACCACTGGAGTGCATTCACACAAGAAGAGTCACCAGCAGAGACAAAGAAAAGAAGAGGATGTCTATTTCCACAAAACCCATTCTAGAGTGACAGAAGAAGCATCTGCTCTATAATAATATTGGGGGGCCTGATCACATCTCTCAGCACTGGACAGATCATCTAGGCAACAAGTAAACAGAGTAACCTTGATTCTTTCAGAAGGAGAGAAGAAATCTAGGGCAATTATGGGGGGAGGGGGAGGAAGTGGGGGAAGTGGAGAGGTTGGACAAGGGGCATAAAGAATAATTACGATTTGTAACAGTATATATGCTAGTAATATTGATTTAATCAACATATCTCAATGTTCAACTCCAAAAATATGTATGATCGATTTTGATTCAATAAATAAAATAAATTTAAAAAAAAAAGAAAAGAAAAATGGGCAACAGATATAAATATGTTGGAACATAGAAGAGAAACCTGAAAGACCAATAAAAATAGAGAAAGATGTTCAACCTCATAATTAGTAAGGAAAACGCAAATGCAGTCCATTTTTAAATCATCAGATAAGCAAAAATTGAAATTTTATAATGCTGTTTGCAAGGATTTGAAGAAATAGAACTTCTCATTCACTGCAGATAGCACTGTAAATTGATTTAACTGCTTTGGAGAACAATGTGGCATGATTTAATAAAGATGAAGATATGCAGTCCCTAAACATGATAGTGGTATATCTTTAAAACAACTCTTATGAGGAGGAGGTGTGCACAAGAATGATCATTATATCATTGTTTGTAATAATGAAAATTTGGAAACAGACCAAATGTGTATCAACTGGGAATGGATAACTTGTAATATATTCAAACAATGGAATACTATACAGGAATTAAAATGGATGAAGTAGAGCCACATGTATCAACACAAGTAAATCTCAAAAGAGCTACATTTATCAGCACAAGTAAATCTCAAAAACATAGCGTTGAATGAAAAAGGAGGTTGTAGAATGATGTCTACAGTATGAATGCATTTAATATAAAGTGTTGAAATGTAGATAGCACTATATATGATTGATAGACACACACACATACATATGTATGGCTCACAGGCCATACAAAACAGATAGCTGGCTGGATTTGGCTCACAGGGCTTAGTTTGCCACCTTGTAATCTTGAACCCTGATGAAACAGCTCAATATGGTTGGAATAGAGAGTAAGACACAGTAGAGTGTATTGGTATGCGAGCCTGGACTCTTTGTACAAGTACAAAATAGGTATGGGAAAGATAATCACCAATTTAGAATAGCTGTTATGGGATTGGGAATGGGTATGTGGAGTGGGGAGGTGATAGTGGTGGTCAGCTCTCTGTAATGTTTTATTTATTTAAAGAAATTTAAAGCAAAAATAGCGAAATATTCAGATGTATTAAAACTGGATAGTTGTTACATGCGTCTTCAGGATATCATTCACTATACTTTTTTTATACATTTAAAATATTTCCTACTAGAAAAAAAGAAGCAGAAAAGCCCTTACGGCCCACAATAAGTGGCTGCTCGTGTGCTAAGGATGTCTCTTATCCCCTTAGGTCTTTGCTTCTTCTGACAGAAACTCTGGAGCTTCAGCAAGGCTTCCAGGCAGGGAACTAATCTTGTGTTTTTTCTGAAATGCCTTCCTACAGGCTAAGGAAAAGGACTTCAAGCATTTTCATTCTGTGACTTATATCAATGCCTCAGAAAACCTGCTGCCTCTAGGTAAGCTTTTTCTTCTTGAAAACTATCTTCTGCCTCTTGACTGACAGCCTTCACTTGTGTTAAGATTTGTCTATCCATCCATGATTGGCCATGCATCTCTTTTCTGGAGTGCAGTAGGCTGGGTGCTAGACAGCACACAGACCTCTATTCCAGCCCAGTGCTGGTGCTACCTGCATAGGACATTTCTCTGTGAGCTGCTACTGCTCTCTCTGTAAATAGTGATCATTCCCTTTTCTTCCTCCCCCTTGCAGGGTGGCTTGTGAGCTCAGATGAGATATGTGTATAAATATGTTTTTAAGCCTCTAAATGCTCCTGGGGAAGCATAAAGCCTTAGTTATTCAGCAAATCCACAGTGACCCCTGCTGGGTGCCAGGACTATGTGAATGCTTGGCTTTTAGAAATGAGCATGTCCAGTTCCTGCTCTGGTGAGCTCATGGTGTGGTGGGAGAAATGGACTCAGACACAGACCGTTAGAGCAGGATACAGTAAGAGCAGTGATAGAGGAAATCGGGAAATGCTATGCAAGTATGTAAGGGGGACTTCAACCCAGGCCAGAGTGTCAGGAGGAACTTCTAAGAAGAGGAACACCTAAGCTGAGACCAAAAAATGAAGAGTGACTCAGGAATTGGAAGGTAAGAGGCACTTGAGGCTGACGAAATGGATGTAGAATGGCAGTGCCATCAGGGAGGCTGAAGAGGCTCTGTATGTCTGCAAGGGATGCATGTGGGGGAGAATGGGGACTAGAGAGGTTGACAGGGACTAGATTATCAAGAGCCTTGAATGCCTTGGACTTAATCCTGCAGGCAAAGGAGAGCCTTGGAGGGCTTTTAAATAGAGAAGCTCAGTGGCAGCTGTGCAGAAGGTAGATTGTAAGAGAAGAAGGTAGAGGCCAGGGAACCTGGGAGCTTGTTTCCGTTTTCCAGGGGAGGGGAGATGAGGCCTGAGCCAGGGCTATGACAAGAGAGGTGAAGGGGGTTGAGAGGGAGAGAGAGAATTGATGGGGATGTGGGGAGAGGGGGGAATCAAGGGGATTTTCACTGAGACAGGGCATACTAGAGGAGAGGCAGGTTAGGGGTGAAATAGAATGAGTTCAGTTTTGTTGCACTGAGTTTGAGGGGTGTTTTTAAAGAAGCATATTATAAAGTCCCTGCCCTTGAGCAGACAGTGTGGTCTGTCAGGAGCATGGGCTTGAAATAACAAAGGCCAATAGTTATATGAAAAGATGTCCAACCTCACTAATAATTAAAGTAGCATCAAGGTACTATTTTCCACCTATCAAATATTGGTAAAAATGAAAAGGACTGATGACAGCCAGCATTAGTATGGAAACGGATACTCTTGTGTTCAACTGGCAGAAGTGTAACAAATTGGTGCAACATCTCAGAGGTAATTTGTTAATGTCTTTTACAATTCAGAATAGTCATTGCCTTTAATCTGTTAGTTCCATTTACAGGAATTTATTCTGTAGAAACATCCTGAAATACCCATCAAGCAGTCTTTTTATTAGGCTCTGCTGGACATTCTGACTCACAAGACTACCATAGGCCACACATGACACCAGGTTTACTTAAAAGGCTCTAAGTAATTCCACACAGTATGCCATTAGCGCAGCATCAGGAGTTCCTCTTCAGTGGAGTCCAAACAGCCATCCATTAGCCATTTTCTATGTGGATCCCCTCAGGAATCAGCTCAGGTGAAAGACAATGTGTGGGTACAGGAGCCACCCTGGCTTAGAATCCTCATTCCCCACAGGAGCCAGCAGCCCTTTTAACACTCCATAGGCCTAGCTCCTAGAGTTCCTGTGAAGGACATGTCCAGTTACAGGAGTCACCACATGCAGAGAAGGATTCCCTTCAGGTGTTGATAATTCATTTATAATTTCTTCTAGTCCAGAGATAATTTACCAACCTGGGGTCATTTTTACCACAAGTGATATTGCTTAGTAACACAGTTATCATACCATTTGTTTCAGGTTACCAAGAGAACGAGTCTAGAATGTTAACCCAAGGTCCAGTTCTCAGGCAGAGGGGAAAAGTTTTCTTACCATTTATCCACATAGCCTAAAGGCTATCAATAGGGGAATGGATAAATAAACTAGAGTATGTTTATATTATAGAACATAACTAAGACATTGGGCAGATCTATGTGTTTTGACATGGAATAATCTTTAAGTCATACTGTTAAGGGGAAAAAAGCAAGTCACAGAACAATGTGTGTTGTATAATTCCATTTCTGTAAAAAGAAATGTGGGTGTTTCAGTATACACATGAGAAAAAGTCTGGAACACTAAACATGAAACTTTTAATAGTTACCTCAGTGTGTTAGGATTAAAGGAACTTTTATTTTTCTGTGATGTTTGACTATATTTGGTGGCCATGTTTAACTTTTGTAATCAGAAATAATAAAGATCATTTTTTAAATGGGCTTCGCAGTTAAGGAGACTTAGATTCAATTATTGGCTATTCCATTTACTAGCAATTTCATTTCTAGCAAACCACTTAGCCTGGCTGAGCCTCGGTTTCCTCAGGCATAGAACGGAAGTAGTAATCTATTTTTAAGGGTTGGTAGAGATTAAGAGGCCATGTAGGTAAAGTGCCTTACATAGTGCCTAGATGAACCCAGTGGGAACCAAACAAATGGTCATTATTAATATCTTTCTCTCAAGTCCTTTACATGTTGCAGATCCTCTCTTTCTCCTCCCCATGTAGAGGCATTTCACACGTTTCCAGCCTTAAAGGAACTGGAGCTCGCATTTAACAGCATCAAAACAGTCTGTGTGAAATATGGAGACTTTAAGTTATTGGAAGTAAGTTGGAGGTAGGGAGTTTTTGGTGCCCACCTGTTCCCCTATAAGGAATGAGTATGGAGTTCTCCACTGATTATAACTATTGGGAAGGGGCTCTCTAGGGCTTTATAGCCAGACTATTGCTTCATGGCTGGCTTCCAGCGAGGGTGGTGGTTATGGTAATGATGGTGAAAGTGGAGGTGAGGGTGGGAGTAGTGGTGGTGGTGGTGATGGGGGGAGTAGGAGTGGGGTAGTGCTGAAGGTGGTGGTGGTGGTGGTGGTGGTGGTGGTGGTAGTGGTAGTGATTGCAATGGTAGTAGTGGCAACAAATAGATGATACCTATGACTGTGGTGCATGTTCCTGGAAGATTAATGCCAAAAGTCATGTCTAAGGGCATCTGTGCAGAAAAGTGAGTTTAAACAGACTATAAGGAGAGAGAGTTTGAGGGGAGATCTGAATCCAGTGGGAGTTGAAGAGCCATGGAGGTTAAGAGCTAGGTACAGCAGATTGAACAAGCTGAAGCAGAGGCATTATGGACTCATTCCAAAGACCCATTCTAGTCTGAGTAAGCTGGATTGCTCTCAGCAGGCTGGGGTGGAGTAGGTCTAGTCAATAGTCTCAAAGATGAATATGAAATAAAATAGGGCTGCTATGGGTTCTACAGCAGACTCTTGACATTTTTACATCCACAGCTGTTCTCCAAAGCCCAGATTTGAAAAATGCAGAAAATTTTGTTTGCATTCTTGGCTTTCTCCTAAATTAAAATTTCCATAGTTATGCATTTTCCATACATGACCTCATACTTTAAGTTAATTACCTCTTCAACTTTCATAAGGACTTGAGGGCCACTTTTGCTAAAGGAACAAAGCTTTTGTCACTACCTGAGAGTCACTGCACACATGGAGAGTAGAGAACAGCAGAGGTGGAGCTAGGTGTGTGGCTGGAGCCCAGGCCGAGCTCTCTCACTGAATAAAGGACTCTTCCCCACATGCTGGCCTTGTAATAGAAGCATTTGAGATTCAAACCTCAGCAAAATGTCTGCACATCATGAGCCTTGGGGTTGACCCCAAAGAGTTGGTGACTTAAATGATTTAATCTGAAAACATCAAAATTCTGCCATTCTTCACAAAAGTTTCACCTAACCTAGTCTTGTCAGAGAGGAGGACCTTCCACAAGAGTGAATTTTTTTCAGAGAGTTGATGGCCTTTATATGCCAAAGTTTTAAAAAGTTTTAACCTCTTGGAGTGGCAATCTTCCTAAAACGGATTATATGTCATTGCTTTGTTTGTTTGTTTGTTTGTTTTTTGGTGGCTGGCTGGTATGGGGAACTGAACCCTTGGCCTTGGTGTTACAAGGCCATGCTCTAACTGTCCTTGCATTCTTAAAGCAGACTATACTGAATGTAATGGTACCTTCTCTCCATGGGTTCAAGTCGTAGTGAAGATAATAATGACTTACTATGACTTGGGACATGAGTGGTCCTCAGACTTGTCCAGGAAGCAAAGTTCTTCAAAGTCCAATAAAATAGAAAGTAAATTTACAACTGATGCAATTTTGTGCCATGTTAAAAAACATTTTATAATAGATTTTAGTGCAGATACTGGGAAACAGGTTCCATATGCTCTAGAGATACTGGGAGCCATTTTCCTGACCTTCAGGCCTGGGAGCTTCTTAAGAACTTCCAATTATTTGTTCTTTACTTTTTCAGAGAGTAGTCATTGAGCTCCTGCATGTTGTGTATTGTACCAGGCATCTTGTCTTTCTCATCCCTACCATTTCAAACCTATGTTTCAAGTGCCATTTGGCCACAGGGAGGGGACATGACTACAGGCTCTGATCCCACAGCTAAGTAGCTTGAATCTAATGGTTGATTGTGATTGACTTTTTGGAGGCCCTTCTTTATAGCTTGGTAGCATCTGATGATTATTTATCCAGCAGACCCAGCCTTACCCAAGAGAATCTATTTACAAAAAAGAGCAGAACAAAGTTGAGGTGCAGAATATAAATGAGAAGAGGAAATCTGACCAGTCATTTGTTTTCATCTCACTATGGTCTGCAAGGGCTCCCTAAGAAAAAGGATAAACCTGTCAAATATCCTGAATTTGCAGCTCACGGTAATGAATACTTTGACATGTAATAAAACTTGATGTGACTCTGCAGATGTAGTAGCCAGCCTAGGAATCTTCTGTCCTTGTTTGAGAGAAAGGCTGCCCTAGGGGGAAAAGCCCAGAGTGGAACTCTTCAGAAGCTAATTTAGAAAAACCCTACCATGATTTGATTGTCGGCTTACAGATCTGAAAAGGGTTCAGCTGAAGCCCTGCTCTGGCAGTCAGGAGACTTTATTTCTAGTCTTGGTTCTTCCAGTACTTAGCCATGCCTCCTTGGCCAGCTTACCCTCTCGGGAACTTAAGATTCCCTCTCTGTAAATTCTGGGCCAGCTCTGAAATTCTATGACCTGTGATTCTAAGGCTATTCATTTCTTTGAGCTGCCCTTAATTCCGTGGAAAGCAAATTAGGATCCAACATTAAATAGCCAAAGCAACTAGAACAGTGGTCCACAAACCCTTTTTGTAAGAGCCCTAAAGTAAAGATTTTAGGCTTTGTGGTCCATATGGTCATAACTAGTCATAACTGTCATAACTAGTCAGCTATGCTGTTATAGAAGGAAGGGAGGCATAGACGATACATAAACAAGTGAGCATGGCTGGGTCCAGTAAACTTTATTTATGATGCTGAAATCTGAATTTTACATAATTTTCACATGGAACAAACTATTATTCTTCTTTTGATTTTTTTTTCAATCACTTAAAAATATAAATAACATTCTTAGCTCACAGTCCATATAAAACAGGTAGCTGGCTGGATTTGGCTCACAGGGCTTAGTTTGCCAACTTGTAACCCTGAACCCTGATGAAACAGCTCTATATGGTTGGAATAAAGAGTAAGATGCAGTAGAATGTATTTGTATGTGAGCCTGGAGAGGTAGCAGAAGAGAGACTCTTATACCACGGGCTTCAGTCATACCCAAACCATTTGCATTTCTCAGAACAAACAAGGCTTCCTCCTGCCTCCTGGCTTCTATTGTATTTGTATGTGAGCCTGGAGAGGTAGCAGAAGAGAGACTCTTATACCACGGGCTTCAGTTATACCCAAACCATTTGCATTTCTCAGAACAAACAAGGCTTCCTCCTGCCTCCTGGCTTCTATACATGCCACTTGCTGCCCTGTCTCTTTGCCCTTAACAATTTGTTGAATACCTACTAGTCTCTGAGAACAGTCCAGATGACACCTGCTGTGTGAAGCCTGTCCTGACCCCCTGGTAGACCTGATCATTTCTTCCTTTGTGCCCCCATTGTTCTGTGTTCAAACATCTATTTCAGCAGCATTGCTACTTAACAGACATATACATATATCCAGCTGCCTGAGCAGAGTGGGAGCTCTCAGAGGGCAGGGACTGGTACAAAGTAAGCCTTCGGCATAGGGTTGATGAATTAAGGGATGATGATGATGACAACCAACAATAATTAAGCATTTACTGTATACCCAACTCCAGGCTAAAGGCTTTATCTACATAAGAATCATTTATTTTCGCTTTATAGACAAGGAATCACAGGTTAAGTAATTTGCCAGATCACATAGTCAGCCAGGACTTAAATCCAGGTCTGCAGAGTCCATCAATTAATTACTATGGCAGAGTCAGAACAAACCCAGTCCTTCTCTGGCAGTGACCTGCCTATATGTCTGACTATGTAGCACTGATATGGCTGACCGAAGACCTTGTTCCTGCACCTTCTGAATAAGATGGTGAAAACTGACCCCATGCAATAGGCTTCAATGTATGTGGGAAGACAAAGGGGGTGCAAGGTGGTACACAAGAAGTGGGGGTTGAGGGAAGGAGGTGACTTGTATCTAAGAGCTAAAGTAAATGTCTAGAGAGATTCAGGAGAGGGAGAACAAAGATTGGGCAAATGTCATCTATCCCAATTGCCTTTGTCTTTGCAGAGGGAAATTCAGGTTTTTGTTTGGTCCCTGACCCTAGTCAACTTTCTCATGAATCCAGGTGGCCAGTTAGAAGGTGGTTGATGATGAGGTTACAGTTTGGGGCCATTGTCCAAATTAGCCAGTTCATTTCAACCAATTTGTATGTATACTGCATCTACTTTGTGTCAGGTCCTATGCTAAGTTTCAAGCATATAGCAGTACAGTGGCATGGTCATTGACCTCAAATAGTTTATGTTCTAGTCCACCACTGTGTGTCAGGCACTATGCTGGGCATATCCGTATACCAATATCCCTATTCCTCAGACATGTATTCGACTATCTCTGATACCTGGCAGACTTTCTTAAAATTTATTTTTTCTTAGTTGACACTTGTTAATTGTACATATTTATGGGGTTCAATGTGATATGGTACATGTATACAGTGTACAATGATCGTATCATGGTAATTATTATATATGTCTACCATCTCACATGTTTATCATTTCTTTGTGTTGGGAACATTCAAAATCCTTTCTACTAGCTAGCTGAAATATAATAATTTGTTGTTAACTGTAGTTTCCCTACAGTGCTATAGCACACTAGACCTTATTCTTCTGTCTAGCTGCAATTCTGTATTTGTTGACCACCCTCTCCCTATCCCCCACTCTCTACTCTCCTTACCAGTCTCTAGGTACCACTATTCTGCTCTCTACTTCCATGAGATCAATTTTTTTAGCTTCCACATTCAAGTGAGAACATGTGGTATTTCTCTTTCTATGCCTGGCTTACTGGAAGACTTTGATAAGTACCCTGAGAGCAGTTTAGATAAAGCACTCAAAGTCAGGGAGAGAGAGATTCCATCTGGCTGGGGAATTAGGAAAGGTTTTAAAAGGATACAGCTTTTGAGCTGGCCTTTTGAGGGTTGCATCTTCATACACAGAGGAAGGGCATTCCTGTTTGAGTGAAAAGAACAAGCAAAGATCCACAGGTGAGATGGGGCAAGGAATGGGGAGGAGTCAATTTGGCCAGCACTACAGGAAAAACAAAGGTTTGCAGTGGTAGTTAAGGCTGGAAAATAGGTTGTGAACTGACTCTAGTAGGACTCGAATGTTAATCCAGAGAGCCAGGAGGATTTTACCCTATGGGTGACGGTGCACTTTGGAAAGTTAGAAAAAAAACTAGTAGCTGGCTCCCACCTCATGTATGAGCATCATTGTCAAACATAGTGTGCTTCTGTTCCCCATCTTTTATCTTTGCATGGTAGTTCTTGGACCTTTCCTTCAACAGCCTGACTGCGGAGGCCATCTGTGATCTGGGAATTCTGCCACACCTCCGTGTCCTACTCCTCACAGGCAATGGGCTCACCTCCCTGCCACCCAATCTGGCTGTCACAGAGCAGTAAGTTCTACATCCTGGAGTTCATCCTGTGTGTTGTCTCAGGAGCATTTGTCCTGGTACAAGTATCTAAGGAAATAGTCCAGAGCAACTTGGAAGTACCATAAAGACATGCTGTTAGTGCTCAAAGCAGAGAACAGGGAGAATGCCACCCACTGAAACTCCCAGGAAGGGTCTTGGATAGGTGCCCCCACTTTCCTGTGTGCTGTTAGGAGAGACCCAGGTATTCAGCAAGTCACTTTCCCTGCCTCTGATTGGTTATTTGTAAATTGTAGATCTTGCTCTTGCCAGATGATTACCCTTCATGAGCCCTCTGCTCCCGCTCAGTGAGTCTATTTACTGGTCTCTAAATAAGGTTTGTACATTCCCACTCTGCACCTTTGCTGAGACCATTCCTTCTGGCCAGAATGTACTGGTCATTCGTCTCTTAATATTAATAACACATGTGTAGTACTTACTATGTGCCAGATGCTATTCTTAGCATTTATATATGTTAACTCATTTCATCCTCACAGCTCTATGAGGTAGATGTCCTGTTGTTATTTCCATTTTTTATCTTTTTTTTTTTTTTAAAGATGACCGGTAAGGGGATCTTAACCCCCGGCTTGGTGTTGTCAGCACCACACTCAGCCAGTGAGCAAACCAGCCATCCCTATATGGGATCTGAACCTGCAGCCTTGGTGTTATCAGCACCGCACTCTACCGAGTGAGCCACGGGCCGGCCCGTTATTTCCATTTTTTAGATGAAGAAATTGAGGCACAGACAGGTTAAATAACTTGCCCAAAGTTACAGAGCTAGTCAGTGGCATAGCCAGGATTTGAACCAAGTCCATCTTACTCCAGAGACCACACATATGACCATTATATTCTCTTCTTATATAGATTCTGTACATTTTCCAAAGCTGAGCTCAGACCTACCTCCTTTCCCTACTGCAAGGCTTTCTGACTGCTTTAACCCATGCCTCTTCCTCCCTTTTCTAAGCATCAGTTGAATTTAATGTTTCTCTAGTTAGTTTAATACTTAGCATATTTTGTTCTGACTAATGCTTTATAAATATGAGTGTATCTTTATAATACATAGATAGATGGATGATATATATAGCTCCCCAAGTAGATTGTGAGCTCTGTGAGGGCAGGGGCTCTGCCTTACCCATCTTTGATCTGCAGCACTAGATCAGGATACAGTGCTTTGCACACAATAGGTATTCAATGAATGTTAACCAATTTAGAGATGGTGATGATGTAAGTCATGGTGACAGTGTTCACTGTGATGATGGCAGATGTGATGGAGATTATACTGATGATGGTGGTTGGTTAGTCACTCAAGGTATTAGGATAATAGTAGTGATCATTATATTAGGGATTTCATTAATTAGGGTTCTTTTGTTTGCAAGTGATGGAAGTTCAATTACAACTAACATAAACAAAAAGGGAATTGATTGGCTCATGTATCTGAAAAGTCCTAATGTAAATCTGTTAGATTTATTCAGCTGGATATAGGTACACAGGATGTTGTCAGAGCTCTATGTGCATCTCTATTTCTTGGGCATGTGTACAATTTCTGTCACTTCCTCTGTCATTTGATGTCTCACTTACATGCACACATCTTTGTTTTCCTTGTTGTTGGTTTCATTCTTATGCAGGCTTTCTCCATCACAAGGCATGTATCAGTTAGGCTGTAGTCAGGAATACAAAATCCACTTGAAGTATTATAGATAGATGGGATGAACAAATAGGCAAGTAAAGAGAGGTTTACTCTTCAGCAGGGAGATTGATACTGATTATCAAAAGTACTATATAATTGCTGTTATACCTTGAGAGCAAAAACAAATACCTTTGGAATCCAGAGAATTAGCTGGTGCTCCTCTTAGAAGTTCCATGTTCTTTAGCAAAAGTTAAGGGAAGACTACAGCAGTCTGATATCTTCTGATCATGGAGGTACAGACATGTGCTGGGTAGCCATTATTGCACATATAACTACCCACCCCCACACTGTTTTAAACCCCTCCCTTTCCAACTAAAGAGACTTCTAGGGAATTTAAGGGACCAGTGCATTTTCTTTATCCTTCTTCATTTTCCCCCTTTTGGGAGCCAGACATTAAAGTCTAAGACATTCAAAAGCAACTGCATATACAGGGGAAATTAGAAAGTCACTGCACATATACCAGGAAAGGCACAGGCTTAAAAAAGACCTGGGAAGACCTTAAGTTTATACTTCAGGCTGACCTTCAGCATGGGGACAGCCTACAATGATCAAAAACAAACCAAAGTAAAACAAAAACAAAAATCAGCAAACCCTGGTGAAGGGGAAGAATCTGATTTCCAGAGTTACCATATTAATAGATTCAAATATCCAGTTTTCAACAACAACAACAACAAAAAAAAAATCACAAGGCATACAAAGAAACAGGAAAGTATGGCCCATTCAAAGGAAAAAATAAAACAACAGAAACTATTCCTGAGAAAGATCAGAGGGAGGACCTACTAGATAAAGATTTTAAAACAACTGTCTTAAAAATGCTGAAAGAACTAATGAAAGACATGGAAAAAGTCAAGAAAATTACATATGAACAAAATGGAAATATCAATAGATAAAAAATCTAAAAAGAAATAAAAAATTCTAAAGCTGAAAATTACAATAACTGAAATGAAAAATTCACTAGAGGGATTCAAAGGCAGATTTGAACAGGCAGAAGAAAGAATCTGCGAACATGAAGATAGGACCATTAAATTTATCAAGTCCGAGGAACAAAAATAAAACAAGATTGACTTGAACAGAGCCTAAAGGACCTGTGGGACAACATCAAGGAAACCAACCCATATAATGTGGAAGTCCCAGAGGAGAAGAGAGAGAGAAAGGGGAAGAGAGATTATTTGAAGAAATAATGGCAAAAAAACTTCCCAAATTGATGAAAGACATGCATGTAAACATCTGTAAAGCTCAGTGAACTCCAGGTAGGATGAACTCAAAGAGACCCATGCCAAGACACATTATAATCAAACTGTTGAAAGAAAGAATCCTGAAAGCAGCAAGAAGGGAAGTGCATACCCTTTATCCTTGCTGCCAAGACCATTTTGCAAGCACCAGGGAAAGAGGCCAACCGATATTCATGGAATAGGTCGTTTTGGATACCTGATGATTGTGAGTCTCCTCTGCAGTGGATAGTCAGACATTCACATGGGACATAAATAATCTTCACCTACTCTATCCATTCTAAAAATTCCATTTATATAATTTTTGTCCAGTCCTCCCTGTCAGCAATTTTCCATTCTTCTTTCCCAGTATTGACTGTTCAGTCAAACCGTTAGCCATACTGCCCACAAATCAGCATAGGTCTGTACTACTGGCTATCTCTCTGACCAAACAAATGGACAATCAGGTATACTGCTCTAAGTTTAATCAGGTATACTAGAAGGATTTCTCTTCCCCTGTCTTTTAGGCCACTCTTGTGTGGGGCTATAATACTGTAACAGTCCACTTTTGGTTGGTTGTAGCATATCATGCAAAATCATTTGTAAACCCAACTGGAGGTTTTTCTTCCTATATCAGCTGGTCATAGGACCATAGTTGTCAGTTGACGGAAAAGTAGCAGTACAGCAGGAGTAGGCTCCATAGGAATGTGAGCCATATATGCTTGCAGCTTTTCCAGACTTGCTGGAGCCTGATCTCAATTATTGCTTCCACTTGATGAAGGAGTCCTGTTGCACCTTCAGTTTATGATGAGCAGCTCAGGTCATGTGATCTCTTAGTATCTGGTAGTCAGTTGTTCAGTCTCTACCAACATGCAGTTTGTAAACCAGAAACTGTTTTTCAAAAGGAAAATAGTTATCTGCATAAAAGGGCATAACTTTGCTGAAAAATGATTTTTGCTATTGGTTTTCTACTCCTAGACTGATCATGTAATTTATCACCCAAACCATGACATATGTGAAAGGAAAAGGGGATACTATTAATAATTACTTGAAGATGACAGGTGAAAATTCAGACTGTTCATAAAAACCAGGAAGTATGGTAACCCTATCTGTATAGCACATCTATTTGCTGTAGACTTTAGAGTCCAATTGGACCTGCTTGAGTGATAATTTTCAATGGAAGAGCAACTTACACTGCAGTCTGGAACTGTTACAGAACCTCATCTTGCTCTGGGCCCCACTCAAAACTAGCAGCCTTATAGGACACTTAATAGAAAACTTAATAGAAGGGTCAGAATAGCACAAATGTTTTATGTGTAGCTTCCAAAAATCCAAAAATGTCAGTAAAGCTTTGTGCTTTTTTTCTTAGTAATAGGTGGTGTAAGGTGCAGGATTATGTCTTTCATGTTGGAGGCATATTTCAACATGCGCAGATACCTGGACACCAAGAAAATTAATCAAGATGATAGGCCTCTAAATTTTCGTGGGGTTTACCTCTATCCTGTGGCACATACACATCTTACTAAGGGGTGTTTGCAACTTTTCCTGCTCACCAGGTCTAATCAGCACAATGTTCTGTGGGATATTAAAACAATCAAGATCTTAGGGAGGAGGGAGGGAGGTTTCGGTGATGGGACATAATAATCAACTACATTGTATATTGACAAAATAAAAATAATTTAAAAAAAATAAAATAAAATAAAAAACATCTAAAAGTGAAAAAAATAAATAAAATAAAATAAAATAAAACAATCAAGATCTCCGTGTAATAGATTATGATGGGGCTAGAGATTTGATGTTGTCCTGAGGGGAAAGTACAAAGGTGTACTGTTGTCCATGTCAGGTGAAAGTAGACTGCTTTTGATAGTTCTTACTAACTGATAAAGAGAAAGAAACATTTGACAGATCCTTAGCTGTATCCCAGGTTCCGGGAGCTGTGTTGATTTGATACAGTAAAAAGATTCCACTACTAGAACAGCAACTGAAATTGGAGTCAGCACTTGATTAAACTTATAGTAACCCACAGTCATTCTTCAAGACCAGTCTTCTGCAACAAGCCAAATAAACAAGGGATGTTAAACAGAGATATCATAGGAATCATTATCCTTCCATCTTTCTAGTCTCTAGTGATGGCAGTAATCTCTGTAATTACCTCAGGGATGCAGTATTATTTTTTGTTTACTATTTGGAAGAAAAGTTCCTGAGGTTTCAATTTGGCACTTCCAACTATAATAGCCCTCACTTTGTTGGTCTCAGTAAACAAATGTGGGTATTCTGCCAGTTTCTTAGTATATCTATTTCAATTATACATTCAAGAACTGCGGAGATAACGACAAAGTAGGTTTATGACTTCACTGGATCCATTGTGAAACAGACTCAGGCTAAATTTCCATTTTCCATCTGACTTTCGTGATCCCCCATTTTGAGTGATGGACCACTGTGCCTTTCATATCCCCAGAGATTAGCACCAATTTGCAGATGCTATCTAATAATCCTTACAAGGCCTGGTTTAGCACTGTTCTTTTTTTTTTTTTTTTTTTTTTTTTTTTTTTTTCAA
>NW_007732220.1:0-1275 GCF_000696425.1 Galeopterus variegatus | reverse complement strand
TAGCATATTTTGTTCTGACTAATGCTTTATAAATATGAGTGTATCTTTATAATACATAGATAGATGGATGATATATATAGCTCCCCAAGTAGATTGTGAGCTCTGTGAGGGCAGGGGCTCTGCCTTACCCATCTTTGATCTGCAGCACTAGATCAGGATACAGTGCTTTGCACACAATAGGTATTCAATGAATGTTAACCAATTTAGAGATGGTGATGATGAAAGTCATGGTGACAGTGTTCACTGTGATGATGGCAGATGTGATGGAGATTATACTGATGATAGTGGTTGGTTAGTCACTCAAGGTATTAGGATAATAGTAGTGATCATTATATTAGGGATTTCNGATGGGACATAATAATCAACTACATTGTATATTGACAAAATAAAAATAATTTTAAAAAAAATAAAATAAAATAAAATAAAAAACATCTAAAAGTGAAAAAAATAAATAAAATAAAATAAAACAATCAAGATCTCCGTGTAATAGATTATGATGGGGCTAGAGATTTGATGTTGTCCTGAAGGGAAAGTACAAAGGTGTACTGTTGTCCATGTCAGGTGAAAGTAGACTGCTTTTGATAGTTCTTACTAACTGATAAAGAGAAAGAAACATTTGACAGATCCTTAGCTGTATCCCAGGTTCCAGGAGCTGTGTTGATTTGATACAGTAAAAAGATTCCACTACTGAAACAGCAACTGAAATTGGAGTCAGCACTTGATTAAACTTATAGTAACCCACAGTCATTCTTCAAGACCAGTCTTCTGCAACAAGCCAAATAAACAAGGGATGTTAAACAGAGATATCATAGGAATCATTATCCTTCCATCTTTCTAGTCTCTAGTGATGGCAGTAATCTCTGTAATTACCTCAGGGATGCAGTATTATTTTTTGTTTACTATTTGGAAGAAAAGTTCCTGAGGTTTCAATTTGGCACTTCCAACTATAATAGCCCTCACTTTGTTGGTCTCAGTAAACAAATGTGGGTATTCTGCCAGTTTCTTAGTATATCTATTTCAATTATACATTCAAGAACTGCGGAGATAACGACAAAGTAGGTTTATGACTTCACTGGATCCATTGTGAAACAGACTCAGGCTAAATTTCCATTTTCCATCTGACTTTCGTGATCCCCCATTTTGAGTGATGGACCACTGTGCCTTTCATATCCCCAGAGATTAGCACCAATTTGCAGATGCTATCTAATAATCCTTACAAGGCCTGGTTTAGCACTGTTCTTTTTTTTTTTTTTTTTTTTTTTTTTTTTTTTTCAA
>NW_007732219.1:129534-138591 GCF_000696425.1 Galeopterus variegatus | reverse complement strand
TTTTAGTATGTAAATTTGTATAATCATAGGTAAAATCTTAAAAGGTGTTTAACAAACTGTTTAAAGTAATCCACTTTAGGTAGAGAGAAACTCTGTTTTTCCTCCTAAAGTGCTTGAATCTTTATAATTTAGTAAGAGAAACCCAATAGCTTTAATACTTATTTTCATAATTTAATAATAATTGTTAATAATTTGATAATTTTCATGATGTGATAAATTAATAATTTTAATAACTCGGAAAATTAAAATGTTGAGAGTAAGAGTGGTGTTCTCTTTTCTATAACTATCTACCTATTTATTTATCTAACTATTTATTTTCTTTTTCAAAAATAAATTTGATTTTGTAACACTAAGGTCAAGGGTTCAAATCCCTATACCAACTGATTTTCTTTTTCAAAAATAAATTTGATTTTGTAACACTAAGGTCAAGGGTTCAAATCCCTATACCAGCCTCCTGCCCCCCAAAATAAATAACATAAATGAATTTGAGAAGGAGGCATCAAATGCCCATATGACACAAGGCTCAGTGCTAAGTACTCTAAGGGATGGAAAGAATCCCACTCCTGCCCTGGAGGCACTTGTGGTTTGACCAAGGACTATGCTATTTCTATGTGAAATCACAGCAATGTGAGATAGAAATTACAGCTCAAGATGACAACAGAAAGTAAGTCCAGATTCTTGCAGTGACGAGTGTGGGGGAAAAGACATCCAGGTGGTCTGTAGAGAGAGGTCAGGAAAGCCTGAAGTGGAGACAGGGATTTAAAAAGGCTTAGTCCAATAATCCAATAGAAAAATGAGCAAAGGCTCCTAGAAAAGGAAATCTGAGCAGCCCTTAGACCTATGAAAAGATGCTCATCTTTGCTACAAGGAGAGAAAGACAAATGGAAACCATGAGGCTGTATCATTTTCCAACCAGTGCACAGCAGAGAAAACACAATGTTGATGTATCCTGTGAGACGAGGCTGTGGGGAACAGGCACGCTTCCTACGCAGTAGGTGTGACTGTCAACTGGTACCATCTCCTGGGAAGGTGATCTGGCAGTGAAACCACAATGAAACCCATACAGACCCTCGGACCCAGAAATTTCAATTCTGGGATTTATCCTCTAGTGCACTTGCATGTGGTCAAATGACATATGCACAAAGCTAGTCACTGAGGCTTTCTTTGTAAGAGCAAAAGATTGGGACCGTGGGGGAAGAAACTAAATGTCCATTAAAAGGGGACTGACTGTTTCAATCAATCATAGTAGAGCCATACAATGTAATACTCTGGCTAATTAAAAAAAATTGTAACATTTATTGAATGTACTGGGCATTATTTTATTTTAAGTCTTGTGTGCCTCTTTATTCACTTAATCCCCTCAACAACCCTCTGAGTAAGGTATTTATGTATATTGTCACCTTCATTTCACAGATGAGGAGACTGAGGCACAAAAACGTGTAGCAACTTGCCCAATGTTAACACAACTAGTAAGTAGCAGGGTTAGCATTAAGTGAAAAAAATCAAGGTATAGAACAGTGTGTGTAGCATGCTCACGTTTGTGCAGAAAAGAGAGAAAACATAACGTAATACATATGTATTTGTATGTATGTATATTTAGATATGTACGTGTATACATGTGTATAGATATTTTATTTGTTTAGATATCTCTGGGAGGAGACAGGAGGATCCGAGAATCTATTAACGGTGGCTGCCTCTGGGGATGAAAACTCTGTGTGAAGACAAGAGAGCGAGCCACATCTCCTTTAATCTGTACAGAATTTTGTGCCTGCTAAACTTCTGTACCATGTATATGTGAATCCGTTTATCAACTTTAAGTCTTTTTTTTTCTTTTAAATCTGTTTATTTTAATTGACACATCGTCATTGTACATACTTATGGGGGTACAATCTGGTGTTTTGATACATATACGTGTCGTATAATGATTGGGTCAGGGTGGTTACTTTTAAATCTGTTTATTTTAATTGACACATCGTCATTGTACATACTTATGGGGTACAATCTGGTGTTTTGATACATATACGTGTCGTATAATGATTGGGTCAGGGTGGTTAGTGTATTAGTGTCAGGGTAGAATGGTCACCAGAGACTGGGGAAGAGTAAGAGTATCCATCACCTCATGCATGTCTCATATCTTTGGGGCAAAAACACTCAAAAGCCTCTCTTCTAGCTATTGTGTAACATACACAACTTAATTGCTAACCGTAGTCACCCTGCTGTGCAATAGAACACCAGAACTTAGTCCTCCTGTCTAATTGTAATTTTGTACTGTTGGCCAACCGCTCCCTGTTTCCCCTTCCCTCCTTCCTTCCCTAGTCTCTGGTGACCATTCTTCTACTCTCTGTCTCTATAATATCAACTTTTTTTTTTTTTTAGATTCCACATCTGAGTGAGGTCATGTGGTATTTGTCTTTCTGTGCCTGGCTTATTTAACTTAACATAATGTCTTCTAAGTCCATCCATGTTGCCGCAAATGATAGCATTTCATTCTTTTTTATTCAACTTTAAATCTTTAATTTTGAAAGTAGAAAAATGGAAAGGGAGGGAGCTCGAGGCCCACCTATAGGCTTTCTCTCAACCATCTAACATGGTACCCACATGTGGCCACCGAGCACTTGAAATATGGCTGGTTCAGACTGAGATGTGTTGTAAGTGCAAAGTACACACCAGATTTCAGACGTAGTATAAAAAAAAATGTAAAATATCAAATTTATGATTTTTTATATTGGTTACATGATGAAATATTTTGGGTTAAGTAAAACATATTATTAAATATAAATATTAAATATGAATAAAGTATACATTATTAAAATTAATGCCACCTGTCTCTTTTTACCTTTTTAAAAGAAAGCTACTAGAAAGATTAAAACTACACATATGGCTCATATTACATTTCTCTTAGCATTGGTCTGGCCCTTTCTTAAGGTCTATTGATAACACAAAAGATGGGATGATCTACATTTAAAAAGTGCATTCTGAAAAGGCATCTCCTTGATCTTTGCAGCACTCTGTTGAGGCAGGAATTATCATTCCTGTTCCCCAGTTACACTCAGTTATGGGTGAGTAAGTAAAGTGCTCATACAGAGTCCATTACATGCTTTCTTTGGATTCATAGATTGATCTCAGAGCACTGAGCATTTGGGAAGGAAGGGGAGGGTTTCAGAATTAAACGTACGAGGACCTGTTTCGTATAGTTTCTTTGCAAGAGCTGCAGTGATAAAATGGCTCTGGTCAGCTATGACTGATCTGACGTAAATGATGCTTAGTCACGGCTGGCCCGGTGGCGCACTGCTACAGTGCACCGCTTGGGAGCGCGGCGGCGCTCCCGCTGAGGGTTCGGATCCCACATACAGACCGGCCGCTCACTGGCTGAGCGAGGTGCGGGCGCAACACCGAGGGTTGTGATCCCGTTGCCGGTCCCGGTCCGGTATGGGCGCGACACTGAGGGTTGCGATCCGTTGCCGGTCACGAAAAAAGACAAAAAGGAAAAAAAAAAAAAGAAATAAAATAGAAAATCAATGATATGAGTTCCAAACCTAAGAGGTTCTCCCAGGACACAAAGGAAAAGACAAATAAAAGATTATAATGAGAGAGAGAAAGATGACTGACGTGAAAGGAACAGAATAAAGAGCCAACAGGTGTATAACTCAGTATCCTCAGAACAAACTTCAGAGAACCAACCATCAGTGTTTAACACATTCTCACTTTCTTACACTGCAGAAGGCTGGCTTGTGCATAATGATGGGCTCACCACACAGTAGGAGAAATCAATTACAAGAGACACATCCATCCCTCTAGTAAATAGCTTCTAACCTCACAGATAAAGAAAGGCATATCTTCATCCTTTAGGTAGTAAACAGGTTACTCGTAAAATTATACAAATTAGGAAATAAGGCCTCGGATTGGTCTCCTTCATCACTAAATGCCAACTATAATAAAGTGGTACCTCGTATAACTTCGTATAATGTATGCTATACGAAGTTATTACGCACCAGGGCTAGGCATAGCTGCTCACGATGTCATGCAGACACCCTCAGAGAAGCTGAGCTTGAGGGCTTGTGAAGGGCCAGAGGGGTCTTGCCTCAGCACTATGCCCGAGGCATCCTCGTCAGGCCTGGCACAATGTAATGATCTCCAAGAACAAAAGTCCACCAGTTGCCTGTAGAGGGGTGAGCTAACTGTTATGTTTCATCTTCCTCATCCCCATTCATATGTTGAGGCCCTAACCGGCAATGGGACTGTATTTGGAGAAAAGGCCTTTAAGTAAGTAATTAAGGGTAAATGAGGTCATGAGGGTGGAGCCCTAATCAGATAGGACTGGTGTCCTTAAAATAAGAGAAAGAGACACCAGAGCTCACTCTCTGCACACAGAGAAAAAGCCAAGTGAGGACACAGTGAGAAAGCACCAGCTGCAAGCCAAGGAGAGAGGCCTCCCCAGAAACCAACCTTAATCTTGGACTTCCAGCCTCCAGAACTGAGAAAATATATTTCTGTTGTTTAAGACACCCAGTCTGTGGAATTCTGTTATGGCAGCCGGAGCTGACTAATACAGGAACAAAAAAATAACTCACTGCCTGAGGGAGGGGCATACTTTTCCCATGGAATACAATGGGGATGGCTCTTCCAGAAGGTATTGTCTGCATTTCACAGGTAAAGTCACATGGGAAATAGCCAAGCAGGGTTTTGAGCCCAGTGAGTTGACTTCCAAAGCCTGTGTCCTTCCTTAACCTTTAGCATAGAGGGAATCATTCAGGCCCCAGGACTCTCTGCAATAATATGCCTTGCGAGTATTTAAAGTTTAAGGGAGCATTTCTTACTCTGTCAAGGGAGTCAAGAGAGGGAAATACCATTAATATCCCTTTATCAGGATGTTTCCAAATACAAGTACCAACGAGTAGACTAAATTTGGCTCCATAAGGCGATATTTTACTTCACTAAACAAGAATCTGGAGGTCTGCAGTTTCAGGATGGCTTCAGCAGATCACTAATATCATTGAGAAGACAACCCTCTCCTCCCTTCCATTTTATTGTCCTTGTCATATTGGCTTGGTCCCTGAGCAAGTGTTCCCATGGTCACAGAATGGCTGCTGCAGCCCCATCACATTCTCCCACAACAATGTCAAAAGCAGGAGAATGGACATCTATCCTTTTGAGCATCCATCTTTATAGAGGAGGAAAACCTTTCTGCAAAGTCTCCTAGTAGGTTTCCCCAGATCTGGGCTGCATGTTTACTTCTGGAACAATCTCTGGCAAAAGGATTCTAGGATGGGTGGGAAGGTGGTGGGAGATAACTTTCCTTGAGTACCCATCTCCATATACCTGAACAAAATTTGAGATCTGACAGAAAGGAGGAAAGGGGAACTGGCAGTTGCATAGGCGGACAGGAACGTCAGCCACAGTCTTGTTTCAGGAATACTTCACTTGTAAACCTGAGTGATTTCAGTTATTTTAGAAATCCCTGGACCTCCTGCTACATTGCTCTGTGTCCTCACATCTCAGGCCTTAAAATCACCTTGCTGCTGCCAGTGAGATAAAGTAAAATGCCAAACTTCAAGGTGTGATTCTTCCATTATAAAAATACTCCTGGCAGTGAAAACTTCCAATTATGATAGTTGAATTAGTGAGACTAGCGGGGTACATTTTAACTAGTAACCCAATGGGGGTTACTGAAGATGAAAACATAAATTTGGAGAGGCTTAAGCTTGACAAAGAAAAGGGCATGAAATCAATTTGTATGTAAATTGCTCCCAGTCAGAACCTTCCAGAAGGTGAGAGTTGCACAGAACACAGTTTCCTTTGATAAAATTCTTCCTGAGACCATCCCATCTGTTTAAAAGTAGCTAAACACTGATGTCAGGAGTTTAGAGTCTAACTGTGGAAAAAGAAATGCCACCTTGTCTTCCTGGTTTGCACGATGAAATGTACATGTGCTTTGCTCTGGGTACTTCATTTTCAAAGGTAGACCAGTTGTTCCATATCCCATGCCATCTGATACAGGAAAATGGTCGTTTAAAATAGAATTGAATTGTTACTGTTTAGTTCATAGCTTTGCATCTTGAGGCAATCTTTCCCTTGGGATATTACTTTTTACTTAATTGAAGGGAAGAGCTTATAATAATAAAATGGAAGATAATTATAACAGCAATCGGTAACATTTCTGGAGCACTTACTACAAGCTGGGCATTGTGCAAAGTACTTTCTTGTGTAAAACTAGGATCATGAACTGGGTTGCTATGAGCCCAACTATGCTATGAAGTAGATCTCTTTGTTAGGCCCATTTTACAGATGCTGAAATTGAAATTTAGAGACGTCTAGGAATTATATTGGGAATTAGAAGACCTAAACCTTAGTTCTAGCTCTATCATTGACAAGCTATATAACTGTAGGGAGTTGAATTGTGGCCCTCCAAAAGATATGTCTAAGTTCTAATCCCTGATACCTGTGATCTTACTTGGAAAAATGGTCTTTGCACATGTAATAAAGTTAAGTATCTTGAGATGAGATCATCCCGGAGTAACTGGGTGGACCCTAAATCCAGTGGCAAATTTCCTTATAAGAGTAGAAGACAGCCACAGAGGGGAAGGCCATGTGAGGACGGAGACAGAGACTGTAGTGATGCAGCCCTAAACCGAGAAATGCACAGAGCCAGCAAAAGCTGGCCGAGGCGAGGAAGGATTTTCCCCTGGAGCCTTCAGAGGGAGTGCAGCCCTGCTGACACCTTGATGTCAGACTTCTGTTCTCTACAACTGAGAGAATAACTTTCTGTTGTCTTAAACCATCCAGTTGGGGTGATTTGTTATGGCAACCCTAGGAAACTAATGCAATAACTACAGGCAAGTCACTCTGGGCTTTGGTTTCCTCATCTGTAACATGCACGGACTGCACTGCACTGTACCAGCAGTTCTGAACGTGAGACTATGGACCTCCACCACTCTGGGAGGGGGAACATATTGAATACTTACATTAAACCAGAGGTTCTCCATCAGGGATGGTTTCACTCCCAACGGAAGACTTGGCAATGCCTGGAGGCATTTTTTGGTTTTCACAACTGGATGCGAAAGTGGGGGTTTGCTACTGGCATCTAGAGGGTAGAGGTTGGGGGTGTTGCTAAACATCCTGCAATGCACAGGACAGTCCTCCCACAACAGAGAATTATCCTACTCAAAACGTGAATAGTCCTGCGATTGAGAAACCCTGACTTTTTTTGGGGGGGTTGCTGGCTGGTATGGGTAACCAAACCCTTGACCTTGGTGTTACAAGGCTGTGCTCTAACCAACTGAGCTAACCAGTCAGCCGAAAGTGCTTTTTTTTTTTTCCCCACAAGCAAAAACTTATTGAATCTTCACAGCCACCTCTTAGGCAGGTATTATTAGTAGCGTTTTTCCTGTTTTACAGATGTGGAAACTGAAGCTAAGAGAAGTGGTCCCTAAGGCCACAGAGCTAGGCAGTGGCAGAGCGGGCATTTGAGACTTTTGCTTTTTGTAAAAAGACAAAGCTATATTTATTCAATTAAAAGAAAACCCTGTATTTTGAGGTTGCACTTTAAAAAACCTTTTTTTGTATTACAGTGCCCATTCTTTTTTTTGTTTGTTTTTGGCAGCTGGCCAGCACAGAGACGGAACCCTGGACCTTGGCGTTATCAGCACTATGCTCTACACAACTGAGCTAACCAGCCAGCCCACAATATCCTTTCTTAAGTGAAATGATGCTGTTGGTAGATGCTATTTGTTTGATTTGATGTTCTTTTGATTTGTGCCATCAAAAAGTTCAGAGTCCTTTTTCTCGTAACACATTATCTTTGGAAATTCTATTGATCTGAGACAGCCACAATTCTGGGAGAAGCACTGGAAGAGGTCACTTGTAGAGTTTCTTCTAGTTCTAACACTGAAAACATGTTTCTGTACCACTTGGGCCTCCACAAGACCCTCTAAGACACTAAGAACTCTACCTCTAAGCATTTACTGGACAGTGCTTAGTGACCTGGACAGGACAGTGTCTATTTTGACTATCAACTACACTGAGGATGCAATGAGTATATTATAAGAAAGAAATAAAGATGGCTTGGATAGTACCAGATACCAAGAATTAACCACCATTCAAATTTTGACTTTTGTTTATTCACATTTTTGGTTTTTTATTCATTTGTTTATTTGCTCATTTCTCTTTTTTTTTGGTGGCTGGCTGGTAAGGGGATCCAAACCCTTTCAACACCACGCTCTAAACAACCGAGCTAACCAGTCAGTCCTTCTCCTTTATTTCTTCATTCATTCATTCATTCATGTAGCAACTAATTTTGGAGTTCACATTTATGTGCCTGACATTGTGTTAGGGGCAGATCCTATTATTATGGACTATTCACTTAAATGCAGAAAGATAAGATATAATGATAATAGTTGAAAGGGAGGGAGGGGGGAGTGACAGCTGAGGGAGAAGGGAGGGAAGGAGAGAAAAAGGAAGGAATGAAGGAAAGAAAGAAAGAAAAGACCACAACAGTACTTTGAACTTTCAGAAGGAGAGAACAAACCTAAGGATGGTAGAGATTGGGGTGGGGGTGTTGGGAGGGAGTGGGTTTGGGAAGTGATAGGTTGGGCAAAGGACATAAAGAAATATCACGATTTCAAAACTGAATATGCTGATAATAAATAAAAATTTTAAATAAAATTTCTGCTTATACTTCTGCTGTGAAAGATATATACAGTTTGGTTAAGAAACAAAGTTTTGTTTTGACGATGAAAATAATGATAATAGTTGAAACTTTTTTTTTTTTTCTCTTTTAGGTTTGTGGAGATTAGATTAGAAGATAACTATTAGAACAAACTATGGCCTGTGGGCCAAATATGTTCAACCATCTGTTTTGGTACAGTTGTGAGTAAGAATGGTTTTTACATTTTTAAATGGTTGGGAAAAAAATCAAAAGAAGAATATTTTATAGCACATGAAAATTATAGGGAATTCAAATTTCAGTGGCTGTAAATAAAGTCTTTGTATTTAGCTACGCCCACCCTACATGTTGCCTTTGGCTGCTTTCACTCTAAAAGGCGGAGTGGTTGCCATGGA
>NW_007732219.1:128383-129354 GCF_000696425.1 Galeopterus variegatus | reverse complement strand
AGAAAAGTGTGTTTACTTAAGACAATATAGCAAATAGAAATTTGAATAGAAATTTAAAATCATGCTTACATTCTACAACCTTCACATTATTTTAATAATACCTTTTTCTTACCCAATTTTTCTTACAAATCAATTTACTAATTGCACATTTTACACAAACTCTGACTCATGCTCCTAGCTTGACCAGCACAGTATCACCCCATGTTGGAAGCGAGAAGAATGCTAAGGGGCCGGTTGTTTTGCTTCTGAGCTGAATCAAACCTGTTTTTCCAGCTTATGAGTAACTTTTAATTACGCAAATAAAAGTCAGGTGAGGAAAGTCTGACTAATTAATCCAGGTGAAATGATGTTTTCTTTCCATGTGAGCATGTATTTCACCAACCAGGTGATATTAAAGTTAAAACTGTGTAGGAGTATCGAACAATATGACTAAGAACCTAACATCCAGCTGAACTAAACTGTAAGAATTTTTTTTTATAGTTATTAATAGGTATCCTGAGTGAAGAGCTTGCGTACTCTAGCACCTCAAGGTAAAACAATTCATTTTTATCAGTGTTCACAGAGAATTCTGACTTTCTGATGACTCTATTTTTAGTATAATCATAGATTACTGCTTAAATAAATACATATACGAATGTGCATTATAATGTTAATGGTTGTGATAACTGGACGGTAGGCTCTCGGGTGATTTTCAATTTTGCTCTTCTATATTTGTCCAGTGTTCTTCTATGAATATGTCCTTATAATAAACAACATAAAAATGAAATACGCTTAATTAACATATTATTTAATTCATTCCACGGCTCAGTATTGATCATGTTGAGATTACTTCCTCGTCACTTTCTTCTCTTTGGAAGAAAAGACCTGAAAGCCAGGTAGCAAAACCAGCGTGGTCTACTCCAAGCACTGTAGGGGGCAGTTGATAAACGAGTTCATAAGTATGAAAAGCATTTTGCAAAGTACAAAGCCTT
>NW_007732219.1:116346-127754 GCF_000696425.1 Galeopterus variegatus | reverse complement strand
CACGGCTCAGTATTGATCATGTTGAGATTACTTCCTCGTCACTTTCTTCTCTTTGGAAGAAAAGACCTGAAAGCCAGGTAGCAAAACCAGCGTGGTCTACTCCAAGCACTGTAGGGGGCAGTTGATAAACGAGTTCATAAGTATGAAAAGCATTTTGCAAAGTACAAAGCCTTTAAAAAAAAAATAAGGTGTTGTTAGCATTATTGTTCTAAGCAGACCATTTTTCTGTTGCTGGGTGAATCCCAAGAGGTGTGGCAAACCACAGCTTTGCCAAATGGCCAGATATATACCTACTGGCAGGTTCTTCCACTCTCTGGGTCTCAACTCTGCCACCATACTTAGAAAGCAACTGTAACACATAAACAGTGGGTGTGGCTGTGAGCCAATAAAAATTTACTTACGGACACTGAAATTTGAATTTTATATAATTTTCACATGTCACAAAATATTATTATTCTTTGATTTTTTTCCAACTACTCAAAAACGTAAAAACCATTCTTTTTTACTTCTTTTTTTTTTTCTTTTTTGGCAGCTGGCCAGTCCAGGGATCAAACAGTGGATCTTGGTGTTGTCAGCACCACACTTTAATCAACTGAGCTAATCAGCCAGCCTCCTAAAATGTAAAAACCATTCTTAACTCATGGGTTATGTAAAGCAGATAGTGGGACACAGTCAGCTAACCGCAATTCTAGAGTTCTCTCCTAAGATATATAAAAAGGCCGGCAGAAGACAAAGAGAGAAGGATCGCCAATATAGCATTTCCCAGTATTCATCATGAATATCACCTTCATAATTTGTCAAGTGTGGGTATTCAATGTTTTACTTAATATATGTAAAACAATGTAAGTCATGTTCTTTTCCTTATACAAATTTATTTTAAAAGGAAACTTTGTATATTACAATTATGAATGAAGAACTCAATATTTATTGTCATAAACAGAAGGTAATAATACAAAGAAACTTTTTAAAAAATTAAATTCTGAGGGGCTGGCCCATGGCTCACTTGGTAGAGTGTGGTGCTGACAACACCAAGTCAAGGGTTAAGATCCCCTTACCAGTCATCTTTAAAAAAATAAAATAAAATAAACTCTGAGAGGGCCTGGGGGGAGGGAGGAAGGGGGAAAAAAAAAGGAAAAAAAATTACATTCTAGTTAGGTACTCTAACCTGCTAAGGGCACTGCACCTGAGGCCTGCTGTCTCTGTTAAATGGGAAATTAGTAAGTGTAGGGAGATGTTAACGATCTATCAGCACCAGAGACTTTCTCCTTAATGCAATCAGGAAGATGGAGGTGAACCCTTACAGCATTATTTAATGCCATGTCCACGCACTACCTACATTTTCTAGCTTATCAACTAACCTAATCTCCAGACCACACTTGGAATCCATTCCTTACTTTGGGAAAACTGACATTGCCGAAGTTTCTCACAGCATTTTCCATGGTGATAGGCATTAAACTGATCCTTTAGTCCAAGAATTTCTTCAATTCTTATGTATTGAATAAAGAACATTTTCACTTTTTTTTTTTTTTGGTGGCTGGCCAATACTGGGATCAGAACCCTTGACCTTGGTGTTATCAACACTGCACTGTAACCAACTGAGCTAACCGGCCAGCTAATTTCACTTTTTCAGGACCAAAGTTTACTTGCCAATAACTTACCTAAGATTAAAATATGGTCTGTGAGAACTAGAGCAAATGAGAGGGTGATAAAACCTCACTAAATGTGTCCAAGAGAACAAACAAATAGAGGATTGTCCTTAAGGACAAAATGAGAATTCCTAATTAGCTTTATGTTTTGTTTGGGGGAACATTACATCTATCATTAGGCTTAGAAACTTAATTTGCCATCCCATTTCTATAAGTTTTTGGGTTCCTTCCATATCTATTTTCCTGCTTTGGGGCTTTTAGAATTGAATTTACTGTGTGAGAGTTCTCTATTTCAGTTTTAGGGCTAAAGAATGTGGGTTATTTTTCCTCTCTAGGCAAATGAGATTAAATTAGTATTCAATTTTTTTGTGTGAAAATTTCCAACGTTTTCCACTATTTATTTTTGCTATTGTTTAAGAGCAAAGTTTTGTCTTGTTTTGTAACATTATAATTGCAGCTTAGAATTCTAGGATGTAATTTTGCTGTTACGTAAATTACATCACATCAGTAGTAAAACAAAGCTAATAGTATTTACTTCCTTCCCCTGCCTTGGAAACTGATTCCTTCTGGGGAAAACAAAAACAAAAACAAAAACAAAAACGGAAAAGCAACCAAAATGCAGAAACTAATGAAAGCAAGACCAGTTCATGCCTACATTTAGCTGAACTGATTTTAAACCAGTCGCCAGAGGAAAGAACAGATAAAATGATGCAATACTAGCTAGCATTCTTCGCTGTTTCTGACAATCCAGAAGCAAAGTGACTAATATGTCAAGAGAAAAAATGTTTCCTTGATTAGTCATAAGAACATATTATGTGTGATAACACAAGGAGTATACATGACTCAGATTCCAGAAATAATAGAAATTGGTGGGTCAGCAACATACACCAGCTAGTGGGAACTGTTATGCCGGATGGGGGTTTGGGAAAGACTTGCCAATTGCACACTGAAATTAAACAGAAGCCTAACTTAATTTTTATTCCTGTCTGAAAAAAGTGTATTATGTGCATTCAACTGAGAAGGACACAGAAAACCCCCCAAAACAGTGCCTTAAGCAAGATAAAAGTTTATTTTCTTTCCATTGAAAGCTATGTAGGTGGTCCAAGTCTGCTGTGAACATCCTTGGACCCACGCTTCTCTCTTGGTGCTCTACTGGACAGACTTGACCTCATGGCCTATGGCAGTGTCCAAGTTCCAGGTAGCGAGGTGGAGGAAGAGACAAAGAAGAGAGCAACAGGTACCCCATGACACTGGAAACTTCTATTTACATGCTATTGGCTGGAACTTAGTCGCATAGCTTCCCAAACAATGTAGGCTTTCTTCCCCTGGGTATGAATGCACCCTTCTGGAAATTCTACTATGAAGAAAGATGGGATTTTGAGGGACAACTAGAACTTTCTACCAAAACAAAATTGCCTAAAATTTTATGTGAATAAAGAAAATATTCATTCATTCTTTCATTCATTCATTCAGTTATTCATTCAATTGCTTGATCCAATAAATATTTATTGAGCACCTACTATGTCCCAGGCACTGTTCTATGGGCTGAACTACACCAGTGAATAAAACAAAATCTTGTGTCCTCCTCAGGTTTACATCCTAGCAGGGAGGGTGTATTAGTCCATTTCTGTTGTTTACAGCAAACTACCTGGAACTGGGTAATTTGTAAGAAAACAAGATTTATTGCTTATAGTTTCAGAGGCTGGGAAGTCCAAAGTCTGGGGAACACACTTGGTGAAGGCCTTGATGGTGGCGACAGTGACTCAACGGTCTCACATGGCAGAAAATGGCAGAACAGAGACACAGAATTCTTCATTCATTCTCTTCTTAAAAACCCTCAGAACCACACACCTGACCACCATTATTAATCCATTCACTATGGTATGGTCCTACAGTCTAATCATCTCTTCAAGGCCCCACCTTTCAATTACCATAATAGCATTTCCCATCTTCTTAAAAACCCTCAGAACCACACACCTGACCACCATTATTAATCCATTCACTATGGTACAGTCCTACAGTCTAATCATCTCTTCAAGGCCCCACCTTTCAATTACCATAATAGCATTTCCCGCCCTCTGAACACTGTCACAGTGGGGACCAATCCTCCGACACATTAAACTTTGGGGGGGGACACAATTCAATCCATAATAGAGGGGAAGACAATAAATAATAAATATAAGTAGATAAGTTACTGCTATAGACTGAATGTTTGTGTCCCTCCGAAATTCATATGTTGAAATCCTAACTCCCAAAGTGATGGTATTCAGAGGTGGGCCCTTTAGGAGATAACTAGTTCATGAGAGCAGAGTCCTCATGAGTGGGATTAGTGCCCTTCTAAGAAGAGAAAGAGTTTGCTCTTGCTTTCTGCTCTCTGCCATGAGAGGATAGGAGAACACAGCCATCTGTGAACCAGGAGACAGGACCCACCAGACACTGGATCTGCCGATGCCTTGATCTTGGACTTCCAGCCCCCAGGACTGTGAGCAATAATCTCTGTGGCTAAACCACCCAGTCTATGGTTATTTGTTCTAGCAGCCTGCATGGTCTAAGACAATTACATAGTATATTAGAAAGTGTAAATTATTCTAGCAAAAAAAAAAAATGAGAAAAGGGATAGTGGAGGTAAGTGGAGGTGGCTGTGATTTCCATTGGGGGTTGGGGGCTGGCCTCATGGGGAAGGTGACATGTGTGCAGAGACCTGAAGGAGGAGAGGGAACGAGCTGTGCAGAAATTCAGGACAAGAGGCTTTAGCAGAGGAAACAGCCAGAGCACAGTACAAAGGTGCCAACACGACTGATGTGGGCAAAGAAACAGGGAGGCCAGGGAAGCCAGAGCAGAGAATTTCAGGGAAGGAGCCAGAAATAAAGTCAGAGAAGTAAGAGGATGCTGGTTCATTTAGGGTGGGCTCTTGTGGCTAATACAAGGATGTGGGCTTTTACTCTGAGTGAAATGGGAGCTACCGCAGTGTTTGGAGTAGTGGAGTTCTAAATACATAGAGGTTATAAATAAACATATCCACATTGGGGATGTGGGGTACAGATATAATAACTGTTGGGGTGCAGGAATATAAAAAAGTTTAGAGATTACTGGCTGGACCTATTGTTTTTTGCATTTCTATAGCAAAAGCTAAGAAATAATGGCATTCTACTTTACTAAATTTTATTACTGATCAGAAAATTTTATTTATGAACAATATTGGCAATATTGGGCCATCGCATGTGACAATAATCATTACATCTGTTAACATTTATCAGGAGCTGACTGTGGCCCAGCACTGTTCGAAGTCCTTTATTCAGATTAACCTGTCCAGTCCTCATGACCACTCTATTATTATTGTCCATTTTATAGATAAGGAAAGAGAGAGGTGAAGTGACTTGCCCAAGGTCATGACCAGCAAGGATGAGGCTGGAGTTGGACCCCAGGCATGTGTGTAGCTCATGCCCTTAACACTGTGCCAAACTGCCTGAGATGTTTTGGAGGCTCAGTGTGTCCTGCCAACCAAGTGAATAGAGACGTATTTAGCAGGGACACCGGGTGGAAATAGAGCACTGATCCAAACAGCAACGTGGGAGGCCACCTGCCTTTTCAGATCTGTAAATCTTGATGTTGATATAATTTGCTGATCCAGCATCTGAGAGTTTTCATGTAGGACTGGTCACGACCTTGAGGGTCATGATGTTGGTTTCACATCAGCTGGTGTTCCTGGTAGGACAGTCATATTCAAGCCAAGCCTCCTGAAGCAATAGCCTCTTTTATTCTTCAAGCTGTTCTCCTTATAGCTGCCTACTTAAACATCCATACTAATATCATGTTCAATATAATACAGAATAATGAGTAAGGGTGTAATCTTGGGTCAGGGAAGGCTTGGGTTTGAATTTTGGTTCTGGCACTTCACAGCTATGGGACTTTGGGCAAGCCCCATAACCTCTCTGAACCTCAGATTCCTCAGTGTGGTCCTTGCCTCAAAGGTTTTGGGGAGGATTAAATAAAATCGTCCATGTAAAAAGCACACAGTAGGTGCTCCATAGACGTTCAATATTATCACTTTAAACTTATGTAACCCTTCTACTATTTTCCTGTAAAACCTGACTATAGCTGCATGGAAAAGGAGAAAATGATAATCCAGAAATACTCGTATTTCAATAACTTCAAATGCTCCTGTCCCCCCCCCCCCCCCCCCCGCAGCATGATTAGTTCCACTCTAATGTTTGCTTTGAAAACATGAATTTGTGCCAGTGTGATTAATATATTATGGAGCAATTTGAGCATGTTACAACTCCGTCCGATTTCAGATAACCCTCCTTCTACCACTTCACAGTAACTCCCAGGCTGCAGCCCTTCCAATGCACATATCTACAAGCAAGCTTGAGGTCTTTTTTGAAAGTACAGTGCAATTTATTTAAGTATTTATATACTTTAAAAAAATTAATATGTGTAAAACTATGCTACCCTTTTTATTAGATTCCTATCCTTTTTAAAAGTGTATCACTGATGGGGTTTTTGAGTGCTGTCTCCACCCCCATTTTGCCATAAACCCTGTGGTTTTATTGTGCACTTTTGCACAGCACAGTGATTTTTAGGAATGCATATGTCACCTTACAGAGCTGACTGTACTACAAAATGAATTACATGCTCATTGTAGAAAATCTAGAAAAAGGCTAATAAAGGGGGAGAAAAGAAAAAGGAAATAAAAAATCATCCATAGTTGCATTCCTCAGAAGAAATCATGTTCCGTAACTTGTTTTCTCTGTATCTACACACACACATACACACACACACACACACACGCAATCGCACACCCTACTTTTCCAGCCCTCTCCCCTTCAAATGCAACAATATGCATTCCAAGCTTTAATTTTTATCTACAACTTTACGTTTTATTTCATTGTATGGATGGACCACAATTTGTGTTTAAAAACATAAATTATACACACACACACACACACACACACACACACACACACACATTTTTGGCAGCTGTCCAGTAAGGGAATCTGAATCCTTGACCTTGGTCTTATCAACACCATGCTCTAACCAACTGAGCCAACCGGCCAGCCCCATAAATATTTTTTATCTTTGATTTTCAAAAGGAATTCATTCAATATAAATAAATTCAAACATTATAGAAGTCTCACATAGGAAGGAAAGGTCTCCCACGATCTCACCCCAACCATGCATCCACCCATTCATCTGGCAAATATTTAATGAGAGCTCTTTACACACTGGGCTCTGTGCTAACCTGAGGATTCAGTGGAGGAAAAAACAAATAATAAGCATGGCACAGAAGCTGCTCTCAAGGAGGCAACAGTGTAGTGAGGAAGAAAGATATTAATCAACGAATCTCACAAGGCAATATAAAATTATATGACATAGTAAGTGCTATGCAGGAAATGTACATTTTGCAATGTGATGCTTCCATGGGTGACCAAGGGGATGCGTTTGCGTTTGGGAAGTACCTGGGGACACCTCCTTAAAGCTGATGCCACCCAGACAGGACCGCTGGCAAAAACACGATGCCTATACTTCCTGTTTGACTTTTCTGCAATGTACACACCAAGTTTTTTTTCCAGTCATGGAACCATGCTTATTAATTTGTCTAACACTCGCCTCTTTTTGCTTAGCAAACAGCCAAGGCAGATTTCAAAGGCCAGTTTGCACAGTAGGTAAGACGCTGGCCTCTAGATTCAGACAGGCCTGGGTTCAAATGCTGACTCTGCCCTTCACTAGCTGCGTGGACTTGGGCAAGGCCTCTGTCTGCCTTAGTTTCTTCATCTGCAAAGTGGGAATGATAAAGACGTGTCTATCCCTTTCAAAGCATTGTTGGATTTAAAAAGAGATGATGTACATAAATCTCTCAGCACTCAGCAAATGTTAGGTATTATTTTAATGGCTGCATGGTTTGGGTTGTCTAAATCGGGGTTTCTCAGTCTTTACAGTACTGATATTTCAAATCAGATAATTCTTTGTGGTGGGGGCTGTCGTGAACATTGTAGGGTGTTTAGCAGCATGCTGATCTTTACCCACTGAGTGCCAGCAGCATCATCCCCACTGTGACAACCAAAAATATCTCCAGACATCGTCAAGTGTCCTGGTGGGTGAGGTGGGGGGGAGGCAAAAATTGTCCCTAGTTGAGAACCACTGCTTTAAATATACACATATTAAAAAAAAAAAAAAAAAATATATATATATATATTAAAGTCCGAATGTATACATAATATAGAATATATGTGTTATATACTTATACATACACTTAAACATATATTTATTAAATATAAATAAACACTATGTGTTTATGGTGAAGGGGTTAAAATATGCTATTCTGGCATATTGGTTATTTAAGTGAAAGACACTTGAAAAACAGCAGGTACAAAAAGATAATGCTGTTTCTCTCTTTTTTTTCCCTCTTTTTTGTGACTGTCCGGTGCAGGGATCTGAACCCTTGACTCATACTGTTTCTTAAAAGCAGAAGACAAAATTCCTGTATGAAAGACACTCTCCCTATACTAGAAGGAAAAGCGACACACTTATCTTCAAGGACCAGAAGTTTAGACTGAGAGAATACCGTATAGACCTTGTTAGAATAACTTATCTTTTAAGCCTCCCCATATAATTTAGTAACATTTTCACAGCTCACTGTTCTTTGTTCAATGCAGCATATAAGTAACTGATTTTAACTGCTTCATCAGATCTTCACTTCCTTATGAGGACTCCTGTGCCACAAAAAGCTTGTGCTAAATAAATTTGTGTGTTTTTCTCCTGTTAGTCTATCTAATGTCTATTTAATTCTTGGACCCACTGGGACTCTAAGAGGATGGAGGTGAAGTTTTACCATCCCTACAATGGATAACATATTATATACACATATAAGTATGTTGCTTTGCCTCCCACGGATTTGGCACCCCTTTTCCCCTGGGTGAAAGAGGCATCAAAGATTACTCAAAGCCCATCTCTTCCAAGCAGTGAGAAGCCCCAAAAAGGGGTTAATCTCCTGGAACCCTCAAGATAGAGGTGTTCCTTCCATTTGGGAAATTAACCACAAATTGGGGTTCTTTTCCCACATTTATTCTCCAGACCAGGAAGTTACAGGAAGAGAACATAAGCAGGGTTTTTTTTGCTAAGTATAGTTTAACGAGCTTAACAATAGAAGCTGGTAACATTCAGTAATACAGGCAAGGTGACATTCAATAGTGCAATTTGCAACAAAAGCTTGATTTTAGCAAACATTCTCTTTTTACAGCAATTTCCCAGTATCTTTACATATCAATCAGTAACCTGTCTGTCTTTGAGCCAGCAACCTTGCTGTGTTACAATTCTTTATCTTACAACAGAGACTATAGCCTGGGGAAAATTTCCTGTTCTTTGCAAGGTCAATATTTGAAACTGCAAGGCTTTGGAAAACCAGGCCCTGTGAAGTACATTTGCTTTATGCATACTTCACATAAGTATAATCTAACATGTAATATATAAATAAAAAATGAAACCTAAAACATATATAAACATTTGTGTAAGACATATTCATGAGTACTTCAAAAGATCATGGGAAATAGAATTAAGAGATAATACAAATCTTTCCATGAACTTTTTGAAGTACCCTTGTATATAAACACATATAAAACATACATACATACAATTACGCACTGCTTAACAACAACGTTTCAGTCAATGATGGACCACATGTATGACACACATATAAGATTATAGTGGAGCTGAAAAATTCACCTAAGAAAATTCACAGAGAAGGGTTTAGCAGAAGCTTTTGCAGATTTTGAGAAGCTCCTTAAAAAGTTTGAAAATGTGGACCCCAGCACTGAAAGGTTTTCATCAATAGGGAGGAATGTTCATGGTTCATTATCTGTTTATAAGTAAATCTATGATGAAAAAAACAAACCAAGCAAACCACATGGACATATTTCTGAAAGGAGTGATACCACCTCAAGAAGAGCCTTAGGCAGGTCCTTCAGGAGGTGTCCCAGAAGGCACTGTCATCCTAGGAGATGACAGCTCTACGCACATTGTTGCCCCTGATGACCTTCCAGTGGAACAACACATGGAGATGTGGAAGAGAGTGATGTTGATGATCCCGACCCTGCACAGGCCTAGGCTAATGTGTGTGTGTCTCAGTTTTTAATAAAAAAGCTTAAAAAGTTAAAAAAAATTTTTAAAGAAAAAAATTATAAAACAAGGATCTAAAGAAACTATTTCTGTACAGTTGTACAATGTGCTTGTGTTTTAAGCTAAGTGTGAAAGAGTCAAAAAATTTTTTTAAAGTGAAAAAGTTACAGTAGGCTAAGGATAACTTATTATTGCAGAAAAAAATTTTAAATAAATTTAGTGTAGCCTAAGTGTACTGTTTTCGTGACATCTACAGTAGCATATGGTAATGCCCTAGACCTTCACATTCACTCACCTCTCACTCACTGGTTCACCAGAGCAACTTCCAGTCCTGCAAGCCTAAGTGCCCTCTCCAGGTGTGCCTTTTTATCCTTTTTTACCTCTATATTGTATTTTTACTGTACTTTTTCTATGTTTAGATGCACTAATACCTATCATTGTGTTACAATTGCCCACAGTATACAGGACAACAGTCTGTACAGGTTTGTGTCCAGGAGCCATAGGCTGTACCACATAACCTTGGTGTGCAGTAGGCTATACCACGTAGGTTTGGGAAAGTACACTTTGTGATGTTTGCACGAAGATGACATCTCTGAATGACTCATTTCTCAGAACATATCCCTGTTGTTAGACAACACATTATATGCATATTTAAGGAAAGCATTGATACGGACTGTCAAAAGGTTTAAAACAAACAAAAAGCCATGTATAGGGAAAGGAAAAATCTGAGTAAACAAAGGGCAGTCTGAAACGCAAGCAAAAGTGATATGGTTTCTCATTCTAGGAAGTAGGAATGGGTACAGAATTCATGAATAGGACCCAAAAAGCTCAGGCAACTAAAGGTAAAATAAACAAATGGGATTATATCAAACTAAAAAGCTTCTGCACAGCAAAAGAAACAATAAACGGAGTAAAAAACAACTGAGTGGGAGAAAATATTTGCAAAATATACATCTGACAAAGGATTAATATCCAGAATATACAAAGAACTCAAACAACTTTACAACAAAAAAACAAATAACCCAATTAATAAATGGGCTACGGAGCTGAACAGGCATTTCTCAAAGGAAGATATATGAATGGCCAACAGACACATGAAAAAATGCTCAACATCACTCAGCATCCAGGAAATGCAAATCAAAACCACACTGAGATACCATCTCACCCAGTTAGGATGGCTAATATCCAAAAGACTGAGAATGATAAATGCTGGTGAGGTTGTGGAGAAAAAGGAACCCTCATACACTGTTGGTCAGGCTGCAAAATGGTGCAGCCTCTATGGAAAATGGCATGGAGGTTCCTCAAACAATTGCAGATAGATCTACCATATGACCCAGCTATCCCACTGCTGGGAATATACCCAGAGGAATGGAAATCATCAAGTCGAAAGTATACCTGTTTCCCAATGTTCATTGCAGCGCTCTTTACAATAGCTAAGAGTTGGAACCAGCCCAAATGTCCATCATCAGATGGGTGGATACAGAAAATGCGGTATATCTACACAATGGAATAATACTTTGCTATAAAAAAGAATGAAATACTGCCATTTGCAACAACATGGATGGACCTTGAAAGAATAATATTAAGTGAAACGAGTCAGGCAGAGAAAGAGAAATACCACATGTTCTCACTTATTTGTGGGAGCTA
>NW_007732219.1:101969-115419 GCF_000696425.1 Galeopterus variegatus | reverse complement strand
GGCCATCTCCCACTTATCTCCCTACTTCTCCTGGGAGGCTGTCATGAGACAGTTTCTCATCATCTCTGGGTTAGTAAGACACTATATAGACTGTAAGTTGCATAATTATTTTATGTACCAGTAAGAAAGAAAAACTTATATTAATTAACTTGTGACATGCCTTGGATTGTATGATGCAGGTTTAATATCTGAGAAAAAAAATGTGAAAAAATGTGCATCCAGGAATGATAAAATTCGGTAGTGCATACCCTGGCACAGTTTCGTGGGAGAGATTATGAAATTTATGTTTCTGCAGTTTATTGGGAAACTTGACATCTACCTCCACTGTTTTCCTTTTCGTTGGTGACTGTGTTCTGTTGAGGGATGTTCAATGGTTGTCCCCTACTCTTCAGTTTTGAGGCTGATCTGCGGAAGATCCCCCTGGTGCCATTTGCTGGGATGCGTTCCATGGGCTGCAAGTCAGAACCACACGTATGGGCAACTGATTTCCTTTTATTATTTTACTTGACAGTTTTATTTAAGGTCAGTAGGATAATGTTTTATAATCTTCTGGGAAGAATTAAAAGACACACAATGAGCTGAGGAAGGTTTAGGTCCTTTTTTAAGTGTCGGTGTAATTTCACTTGTTTATGTGACGCAGCATCATCAGGAGCAGAGATGTTAGATTACGTTGGCACAACACATCTCTGATGCCCGAGATCTACCACTGGGTCTGAAGGCTGCATGCACCACCCCCGAACAAAATCGCTGGAAATTCCCACGTGAAATTTGAATTGCATGGTTTAGCTGAATTATTATTGTTATTAATGTTAGCTGGATTATTATTTTAGCTGAATTATTATATTTTAGCTGAATTATTTTCATTTGTTCATCCTACTTTGATCTAAAATGAATTACTTATTCTTTGTTTTGTGGAGAGTCAAAAAAGTTTTTGTAGATCTTAAATACAATCTAAGAGATTTTGAATAGTAAACCACACTCCCCAAAACATAACTTCATATTTACTTGTCTTCATGGTAAACTCTGGAAGTGTGAACATCTGTTTGTCTTTTACTTGCTCTCTAACAAATGTAGCATTGTTAATGCAGATAACAAAAAGTCCAATTTCAGAGAATTCTGGCTCTCTTGCTCACTCATATATATATCCAAGGATCTGACGCAGTGTCTGGCACATTCTTGACATTCATATACATAGGATAGAAAACAAAGAGGGATTTTTTAAATATAATATTCTTACATTTAAGATCTTTAGCAAGGATAAAAGCATATTCTCTGCAGGGGAAGGTTAAAGTAGCATAATAGATAATGTGATTAAAGGAGAATATTTGCTGCCTCTAATATTCATTTTTTAGGAATAGACTTCATGTTAAGCAATTTTCAAGTTTATAATTAGAGTAATATAGGTTATTTTCCACTTATCATTCAAATCTGACAGCATTTGGCTTTTCAGAAATATCCAAACACATTTTGCTTTCATTCATGAAACAAATGTAGGGGTTTTGGCTGGGCTTTTATTCAAATGACATTTTAAAACGGGAGCATATGTTTCAGGGAGTAATTAGTGATTGTTTAATATAACGACCCTGCAGGCTAGGAAGGCTGTAGGTCAGAATTGTTAACAGGCAAAGCAATGAAAAATAGTTAAGCATTAGCAGATAGCATAAATAGTCAAATTTGACCTCCAAAGGTCAAGAGAGAACTAAATAATTTGGCCACAGCACTGACTGATTTAAATCAATGCAATCCCAATTTCCTTTTTTGCTGCTTTGCCTTTGGTATTCCATGGTCTAGTGTGTGCCAGGAGCCAGAAGAGAGAACAGGGTAGGGTCCACTTAGTGATACAATTTTACTAAATGTGGGTGGTTTCAAGAGAAAAAATAGCCAGAAGTATTTCAGGAGCCAAATGAAATTATTTAAACAGAACGCTATTGTCGTTCGTCCTCTTCCTGCTTGGTTTTGTTTCTCTAAGAATGATTTATGATGGTAACACCAATACAAATACATAATTAACTATGGAGGCACTTTGTATCTCGGGTTTCCCACATTTTTTTCTCATTTGTAGGCTTCATAGATTTAAACTTAGACCCTTATCCTATAAAACTGAAAAACTGGCAAAACCTGTAAATTGCTGGACCAGATAATAAGCTTTTATCCTTCTTAAAGAAATGTGAAAAGAAAAACGATCTCCTAAATTCTTTTAGCTTCTACCCAAAATTTATTAAAAAAGAAACATTCCCTCTCTCTTGACTACTTTTTATTTTTTTCATACAGAATTATTTTTCTTCGTACACCTCTTACATAGATAACATGTGGCTTGTTCAAATTTATTTTTAAGGTAATATTGTTATATCCACGTTTGATTAGGAAAAGGATATTTAAAGGGAAAAAAAATTCTTTTGGTGATTACAAAATCACTTTAAGACCCAGGGGGAACTATGCCTCGGTGACAAAACAAATTTGCCACAAATCATTGTACAAAAGAACAGCAGGACCTAAGCCTAAACTCGGGGACTGCTCCTATTCATCGTCCATTTGTTTTGGAAACTCCACTCTCCTCCTGCCATGTTCAATATCTAATTGGCATTCTGACCCTTCAGATAACTCAACATCTGCTACTCGGATGCATCTTGGAAACCCTTTGTTCCCTTAAGGCGAGTTCAAGGGGCTCTCTTCACTGATACACACAGGATTCATGCATGCCATTGTGTACGCAGCTCCTGGAGCTGAGTGCAGACAAAACTCTTGCAAGCCAATATGAAAAATTGAGCCACCCCATCTTCTAACCAAGTCATATTCAGCAGATTTAAAATTATGGATGGCTGGAGAAGAGAGAGAGAATTACCCAATTAAGCTTCACTTCTTTAACGAGCAATTTGAGGCTACAATCCACACATCTATTTTTACTTTGACTTGTTTCCATACTTTGGTCTGATATCCTTGTTTTTCACCATTATGAGGTGACATAGGTTCTCAAGTTTGATCTAAAACAGATTATGTGAATATAAACTGGGACTTTTAGGAAAAGCCTTGCAGAGGACTGATTTTCTAATACTTTTTTTATTGACTGTAAGACACTATATAGACTGTAAGTTGCATAATTATTTTATGTACCAGTAAGAAAGAAAAACTTATATTAATTAACTTGTGACATGCCTTGGATTGTATGATGCAGGTTTAATATCTGAGAAAAAAAATGTGAAAAAATGTGCATCCAGGAATGATAAAATTCGGTAGTGCATACCCTGGCACAGTTTCGTGGGAGAGATTATGAAATTTATGTTTCTGCAGTTTATTGGGAAACTTGACATCTACCTCCACTGTTTTCCTTTTCGTTGGTGACTGTGTTCTGTTGAGGGATGTTCAATGGTTGTCCCCTACTCTTCAGTTTTGAGGCTGATCTGCGGAAGATCCCCCTGGTGCCATTTGCTGGGATGCGTTCCATGGGCTGCAAGTCAGAACCACACGTATGGGCAACTGATTTCCTTTTATTATTTTACTTGACAGTTTTATTTAAGGTCAGTAGGATAATGTTTTATAATCTTCTGGGAAGAATTAAAAGACACACAATGAGCTGAGGAAGGTTTAGGTCCTTTTTTAAGTGTCGGTGTATTTCTACCAGTAATACCTTCACTTGAAAGTTATCTTAAGTTTTGGACCAACCTGGAAGAGTCTACTGTTTACTGCTAATAGTTTAAGCTTCAGGAGAAGCCAGCAAAAGGGCATGAGCTCTAGTCAAGCAGTCAGGAATTTAGGGCATCTTTATAAAAAATCAAGTAACTGATTTGTTTTTCTTTCCCTGGTATGAATGGCTGTAAGGGGGGCTGTGGTGTTTTTGGTTCAACTCTCTGCTTTGCCTCTTTCTTTCTAGCAAGAAGATTTTGGGGCAATGTTTGCATTTGTGAAATAGAGGTAATCCTCACTTCACAGGATTAAATGAGTGAATGCATATAAAGTGTTTATTCAGTGTCTTGTATATATTATTAATTATGATTATTCTTATTGTTTGAGAGCCCCAAAGTTGCCAAAAATTGCATGCTAATTCTCAAACGGATGCAATGTTCCCTTGCTGTAGACTGGAATTTCTTAGGGCAAACTATCACTACTAAAATTATTATAAATGATGTGCTTTTTTTTTCATGATTTCTGCCAGTCCTTCCATCAGAACTTTATTTTTATTTTTATGGCAGCTGGCTGGTACAGGGATCCAAACCCATGGCTTTGGTGTTACAAGGCTGTGCTCTACCGAGCTAACTGGCCAGCCCTCCTTCAGAACTTTAAATCTGCATTTTTCTATATCTGGTATAATGACTGACACACATTAGGCAAAATTTCTACATGTGCTCCCTTTCCTATTTCTGAGACCTGTTTATGGATATTATTTTCCAGAGCTCTTATTGTTGAAATGCCATTTTTTCTTTCCTAACGAGTTCAGACAGCTACATCAACAATGACCTATCTTTTGGTCTTCATCTTTCATTGTTATCCTTTGATTATGATTATTATTTATTGGAATTTCTGAATGGGAGGAAACATCCCAGTAATCAGAGATTTCGCTTTATCTTGACACCTACATGAGACCTTTCTGTGCGCTACAGCTGGAGACATAAAGATGAATGAGACGTGGTTTTTGCTGGGGAAAAATGCATGGTCATGAGGGCCAAAGCCCCAACCCACGTATTTAAGTTCTTTACTTTTTAAGACCTTTAAATATCTTATTAGCTACCAAACAAGCAGGGCTGGGACCAAGATGAGGCAGAAAATTTAAGGGAGGAAAGTGCCAAAAAACTCAGTAGTCAAGATAAATAATATTTTCATGCAGTGTTTTGCTCTGCCACTTTCTAGCTATGGGCTTTGGGCAAATAACTAACCGTTTATGTCTCGTTTGTGAAATGGGAGTACTATTTACCTAAATTGTTAAGGATTAAATGAGGCAATACATATAAAGCTCAGTGCCTAAAAGAAATCCATGATTAACAAAATTTCAAAATTTTAGATAAAGACAGGATCAGTGAGCAAGCTTTCCCTGAGTGAGTTTTGAAAAAAGGCAAATGGGTCATTTGGAGTGAAGTAATAATAATTATGGTTCCAAATCAGGACAGGCAAGCAAAGCTTGAGCATTCCTTTTTTCCTCTCCTCATTTCTCTTCTCCCTTGTTAAAAAGTAGGTACCAGGCAGGGCACAGAATCAAAAATTTCATTGCCTTGAGTTTGAACTGTTTATTAGCTGGGCGGCCTTGAGAAAGTTACTTAACCTCTCTGAGCTGTGCACTTGCCTCATCTGTTAGGGGCGTGGGCAATGAAACAGATCCCACGTGAGGATTACATGAGATATGCATTTCAGAGCAAGCACTCAGTAAGGGGAAACTGGTATTACTGACAAGACCGTGCAAATCACAAAATAAAACTATCTTGATTTACTCGGTTTGTGCTTATCATGGATGGGGGTGGTCACTGCTTTCAGAAGGGTTTCTCTGTTTCTTCAACGCAGATAAGAATGTGTTCATAATTCAGTGGGCTTAACAGAGTGTGGCCACAGAACCCACCTGCTGCAGGACTCTGTCACTTTTCATGCCACCATGGATACTCTTTGGAACACTTTCAAAAGCTTATTATTACCATTATTATCATCATTATTTTGGTAAAAATGTTCAAACACCCCAAAGTAGAGTGAACAGTACAGTGTGCCCCCTTAGGCCATTACCCAGATTCAGTAATGATTAAGATTTTGCTGCACTTGCTCCAGCTAGTCTCCCCTGATTTTTCCTCCTTTTAAATATTTTAAAGCATATCATAGACTTCATGCCATTTTACCCCACATACTTTAGTATTCATGTATTAAAAAAACTGTTTAGGAAAAAACTGCACACAGTGCCATTATCACTTCTAACAAAATGATCGATGATTCCCTGATATCACCTAATACCCAGTCCATACCCAGTGGCTTCCAGCATCTGAAAAATGTCTGCTTTACCCTTGATTTGTTCGAATCTGGATCTGCCCATTATCACTTCTAACAAAATGATCGATGATTCCCTGATATCACCTAATACCCAGTCCATATTTCAGTGGCTTCCAGCATCTCAAAAATGTCTGCTTTACCCTTGATTTGTTCGAATCTGGATCTGTACAAGGTCCACCCACTGCATTTGGTTGTCATATGAAACCCTTTTCTTTAAGAACTCACAGCAGGGGACTGTTGAATTTCTAACATCTTCAGCTTCCCTGGCCCCCAAGCACAGAACACAAACAAACAAACATAAGATTCCAACCTATTTTTCAAACATGTTTATCCAGGAGAAAGGGTGGCAAGCCAGAGCCCTGCTAGGTGTGGAGGGTGTGGTTAAGAAGTGTGTCGGCAGGGGCTGTGTTTTCTGCCAGCATGGCGCAGCCTCCCTGGCTGGGTCCAACATCTCACCCAGGTGTTGGGCCTCAAGCCCACTTCAGCCATTGTTTATCGGCATCCCGTGGATTAATCCCCTGTCAGTCAAACCAGAGATGCTCTCGGGGAGACAGGCCTGCATAGCATCCCATGTGTCAAGATCCCCTTTGATACACTTTATCTCTCCTTATCCCTTCAGACGCACCATGACTTCTCTGCTGGTCAGGGCCCCAAAGCTTTAGAATCTGTGCACAGCGATTGACATCCCGTTTTCAGAGGGGAGGTGGGGGATTTTTCTCTTTTGGACAGAAATCATTGTTGATCTGATAAGACGTTTTCAGGGAGTCAAGTGTCAAACTGGGAGTGCCATGAGTCAGGGCTGAAGTAGCAGTTACAGGCACTGAGCAACTTTGCCTGTTTGTTTCCACTGCAAGGATGCCACCTTGGTCTCATCAAAACTGTGTGCCTTATTTTGTTTATTTCTTTTGCTGGTGGGGAGGGCAGTTCAGGAGGAGTGATGCATGAAGAGGCTTTTAAATGCATGTGGGGGGCCGGCCCGGTGGCGCACTGCTATAGTGCGCCGCTTGGGAAGCGCGGCGGCGCTCCCACCGAGGGTTCGGATCCCACATACAGACCGGTTCCTGCTCACTGGCTGAGCGAGGTGCAGGGAGCAACACCGAGGGTTGCGATCCCGTTGCCGGTCCAGGTCCGGTACGGGCGCGACACTGAGGGTTGCGATCCGTTGCTGGTCATGAAAAAAGACAAAAAGGAAAAAAAAAATGCATGTGGGAATTTAAAAAAATTGTCATATATTCAAATTTCCTTGCTAAACTATCATAACTATTCACTTAAGGAAAGAGACATGCAGGTTACTGTGTTTTGTTATATAATAAATATAAATGTAACAATATTAATATTAAACAAATGTGCTTGGCAGAATGTTTTTAGTGGCTATTGCTGCTTTTATTAATTTTTGTACTTTTAACATGATTGTCTCACAGTTTTAAAATCAAATTTTAATTAATTATGCAACCAATGCATGAATCCAATTTGTCCTGTAAAAATATTTGTACTTCAGATATAAAGCTAAGAGTTCTTCTTGACCACAATTTCTAAATTCAGTTCCCATCCCCTTAAGAGGTAGCTGTTGGTGTCAAGTTGCTATACACAAATTACAGGACTTTATTTCTATGCATGTTCATTAATATATATGTTTTAGGCTTAATTTTGAAATTCTTCCTGGAGTCAGCCTTACGGTTCTTAATCAGTGTTGCCTGTTGAAGATCATGGTAATGCATTTTAGGAGCTGTTGTCAAAAAGTGTTAAAATTGGTTAATATAATACCAATTTATTGTCCAACCACCAAGAAGATTTGTGCAGCTGGCTAGATTTGACATAATAAGCATCAATAAATTGGTCACCAAAAGAACCACTTTTGTTTTCTTTGCTAGACACAATTCCAATATGAAACCAAACATCAACTTGTTATGGGACAATGCCAAAAATGACAATTCTCTATCACCTACAATCTTAAATCTTAGATTCCTAAAATTGACTATCAAAGTTGAATGAAATGTATTTTCATAGAGTAGACAGCCCCATTCACCTGACTTCTGCCTTCTCCCGTTAATAACATTTTGCATTATTTTGCTGCTATTCCCTCCTCCCCTATTTATTAAACATGTTGAAGAGAAGATAGAACTGGAATGAGATAGTTCTCAACCAATATGTTATGAGATTCTTAGCTAAACATAGGAATCATTTAACATGATTTTTGTTTAATGCACTCAGAAATTTCCCCGAGTTAAAATTTTTTTCTATCTATAAGAATTGAAAGATATATGACTTTTCCATGAACTTTTTGACATTCCCTTGTATAGATTCCACTACTTTTAAGCGATGGTTGACTGTTATTAAATTCCTGATGCCATGTGTCCCTATCATGAAAACAGGATCAGGAAAGTAAAAGAGTCAAATCCAAATGCATTTAATTCCCTCCCAGTATAAATTAGAGCATCAGAAACCTGAGTTCACATGATATGAGTAGAAATTATCACTAACATATATTAAACGCTTCACATATTTCACATACCAAAGTACTTTACATGTGTTAGGGGGCAACACTGCGGGTTGCAAACCGTTGCCGGACACGGAAAAAGACAAAAAAAAAAAAAATAATTATCTCATTTCTTTTCAAAACACCCTGTGATGTAGGTACTATTACTCTAAAAATGCTAAAGAAATGCTAAATCTAAGCATTGGGTGAACTGGAGAGATCAAACCCCTCCTCTTGTAGAAACTGACATTTTAGGGGCAAAGACAGATTAATTAATAAGGAAACAAATGAATATACCAAATCCTTTCAAAGAGCGATTAGTGCTATGAAGACCTAGTGAGAACACCTTTCATCTGCAGAAAAACACGGCATGCAGTCATCACGCCTAATATCAGAAAGGGCTTTTTTTTTTTAACCCAGATTTTACTCTTCAATTCTTCCTCCAATGCTATGAATTATGTGTTTTGACATCGGCTTTCAGTAGATGAAGAAATCAAGTCTCTGAGGGAGTGCCTAAGGTCACACAGGTGACAAGTGGCAGAACTGAAGGTGGCATCTAAGAGTTTGTGACTTTTCGATTAAATTTTATGTGGAATATTACATAATTATTATTATTAATTATTGTTTCCTCCCTTATCCCCAACCCTGATAGAAAACAAATAAAGATATTCCAACCTACCAAGTATAGATAATTTTAATATTTTTATCAAAGTGAAAGGGTTAATGTGTTTTAATCATTCAACCAGGATTTCTTGAATGACTGTGTGGTTAGCGGCTGGGGGGTGGAATAGTGGACTGGACACATAAGCTCACACAGAGTTCACAGTCTGGTGGGGGACGAGATAACAAACCTGAGAATCATTGAATCAATACATATCATAAATAGGAATGCACGTGATGAAGTAAACCAGGAACTTGGGTAGAAAATGACTGAGTGGGTGTTCGTAGAGTTCACAGTCTGGTGGGGGACGAGATAACAAACCTGAGAATCATTGAATCAATACATATAATAAATAGGAATGCACGTGATGAAGTAAACCAGGAACTTGGGTAGAAAATGACTGAGTGGGTGTTCGCGGGGGGTTCAGCAAGGACAGTCTGGGAAGACTCTTGGAGGAGGTGAATTCTGAGCTGAAACCTGAATGATGTGATTATGCAAAAAATGTGGGAGAAGGATTAGCAGTTACAAAGACCCTGCTGTGGGAACCAGCTTGGTGTGTTCAAGGACAGCCAAGGAAGCCAGTGTAGCTGGTAGTGAGGAGGCAGAGAGACCAGGGTGGAGGGGGCAGGCCCCTGTGGCCACTCTAAAGAGTATGGACTTTATTTGGGAAGCTGTGGGAGGGATACAATCCAAAGAACAGAAATCACAGTACAACACATTATAGCACAGTGTTCCCGTGGAATACCCCAGAGAGTGAGGAATTTGGCACAAGAGCTGTTGTCTCCCCGGGTCTCTAGGAGAGTAGCTCAGTAGTATCTCCTGTAGGACTCCCGTGTAGAACCGCTAGAGAAGTATCATAGCAGATCCTGGTGGGTTGAACACTTTACGTAAACTGAAACCTGGGAGGCAGGGTAGAAGTGTGATACATTACGTTTTCAGAATTCAGCCTTGGCTTTCATTAGCTGAAGGATTCTGCTTTAGGTAGTGTAGGTCCTGCTAAAATGACCATTTTAAATATTAGAAATCAGAACCTTAGAAGTGAAAAACCTAAATTACTTGTAATAAGAGGCTTTGGGGAGCATTTAAAAATGGCATTGTATATTCTACTGCATCCTCTGATTAAAAGGGGCTCCCTTGCAAACTGCCTCCATTGGCCCCTTCTGAGGAGAGAACCCAGGAAACTGGGGACTGGGGGAGTATTTTTCACTATACAGTGAAAAGGCACCCTTTTGTGTCTTTTAAATTTTGCAATTTGAGACTCTATTTTCCTGTTCAGAAAAAAAATGGAAGTTGTATAAATAAATTTACTGCACATAATTTTTACAGTTAAATAGACTGAACTTTCAAGTACATTGTCTTGAATGTATCTTAAGCTTAAATTTTTTTTTAGGTCTTGAGAATGCTCTGCATTATTAAAACTCCATTATATGCTTACGGAGTACAGACCCTTTGCTGAATTCTTTTGTAAAATAAAAACTTTGTTAACTGAAAATAGGATGAATGGCAAATAACACCAAAGTTAAACCACTAGTTGTGTATACACCATGTTTAATCTATTATTTTCTTTAATGGATGTTTTTGTTGTTGCTGTTTAGAGAGAATTATATGAAATCATCACTAAGGCCTCATTTACTGGAAGTGATTTATTCTGGGGGAAACCAGATAGTTGGGATGGCTGATAACATATGAAAAGCTTCATTCTTTGCTGTTTGTTTTCTAAGGGTGTGTCAGGCAATGCTGACAAATATTAAGGTACCACATTACTCCATCTTATTGACATGGCTGTGACTGATCTTTTTTATCAGTTAGTTGAAAACACACACACAAAGAGAAAATTAAATAATAAACCCTAAATGTGTGCAGAGTTCAAGAAGTTAATTTGGATTTAGATTGCTGGCCTACCCTTTGTGTCTTTAAAATTGTTTTACAAAATCCACACACACTCATACTACACACACACATGCATACACACACTCTCACACAATCTGTTGGGAGTGCTTCTAAAGGAATACCACCAGATCAGGGAAAAAAATCACAAAAAACATGCTTTGGTTTGTTTAGTTTAAAAAAGTAGTGCAAGTGCTATTTGAATATTTTTAAAATTCCAGTTCTTATTGAATTAGATAAGTGGGTTCCCAAGAAGGTGTGGGAAACAACGGAAAGATTTGGGTGGCAGATTTCAGAAATGCAAAGACAATACAGACTTGGGCATTTCACCTAACATGGCTTTAAGGAAAAATGCAGAAAGGGGATGGCCTTGGTCATTTGCTTGAGTTCTCTCCTTGTGTCCAGAAGATCCTGCAGATGAGATGTGATGTTTCTCTGAACACTGAGCTGGGAGTCCAGATCCACTCCCAGGGCCCACCAGGTAGCCTTCCCTCCACTTTGCCACGTGTGGGTCAAACCCCAGCGCCAATGAATGAAGTGCCCGGGTCCACCCCTGTGACCAGAGACTGGGCCACACAGGGCACTACTGAGCGATAATTCATCTGCCAGCCTTGGGCTTTTTTCTGCTCTTTCAGGATCCCTGCCCCTATTTGAGTTTTCAAACCATTTTTCCACACACTCTTCAATTCAAGGCACTGAATTAATGCCAAGTGCAGGTTGTACTTTGCCCTTCGATGATAACAGTATCTTGGGGATAGTTTGTCATAGCTTACACTGAACTAAAAATGGGACCATTTTTCAGGATTCAGAGACAGATGCCTCTGGGCCTTTCTGAGCTGAGATTTATTTTTGATTTTTAATGCCAGAAATAGAAAATGGGAGACAGATCATCGGACTTGACAAGAGGTCAGCTCTCTGGCTTTAAATCTACAGATGAAAGATTGTAATAAGTTAATTAGGTATCTATGGGCATCACGTGGCCACCTCAGGTGGCATTTATAACGGGAGGACTATATCTAGCAGAGCATATCATTTTTTTAATAACATGAGCCTCCTCAGTGCACACTTAGGAGCATCCCTGGGGATAGCAACACTTCTCCTGTTTGCGTCTTTTAACGTGAAGGGAGGACTTTGATGGCTCCAACCACATGGCTGTGCAGGGAGGCCCCACCGTGCTCAAATGCAGGCACCAAGGCTGTGTCAACAAGACCAAAAATAGTCGAAAGTTGAAAGGTTCAGTTAGTCAACACTTACGGGTTTGTGGAGAGAGGGAGATGCAATCAATGACTCAGCTTGATTAGGTTTCTCCATCTAATTAGTTTATTGTTATTATCTAAAAATCTGTAAGAATGAGAACAGCTTCTGTGCTGAGCCAGGCACAGGTGCTTTACAGACACTGACTCCCTTGTTTAGATCTCATAGGAAATTTTCTTATTCCCATTTTTATGAGGAGAGAACTGAGACATGAGAGGGACTGTAAACTGCTAGCTGTAGTCCACCTTCTACCCCAGGTGGATTTTGTCTGATTGACAAAGAGTTTGGAAGGTTAGTAGAATTCACATGAAAAGTTGAACCTCTGGCTTTTCTTGCAAATGGAAAGATCAGGTCGCTTTGAGCCCACGTTTCTGCATGGAGACCACTGGCTGGAGCACAGGGGCGAGAGCAAGACTGACCGGAGAGACACACAGGGAGGCGGCCGTGTCGAGTGCCATTCCTGGGTGCCACAGTTCCCACCTGGCCCTGAGGTCCCTGGAGTTGTGACCCTGGCTTTTCAAGCGATTAGAGAAGTCAGTGGTGGTGGTGGGGATTGGGGAAGTTGAGGAGGAAATAAAATACAGTCACCCTTCAGTATCTGTGGGGCTTTGGTTCCAGGACCCCCTGTGGAGTTGAAAATCTGTGGATGCCCAAGTCCCTGACACAAAATGGTATGGTATTTGCACATGACCTACACACATCCTCCCATATACTTTATATCATCTCTAGATTACCTACAATACTGAATACAATGTAAATGCTATGTAAATAGTTGTTATATTTTAAAAGTTGTATTTTTATTTTTATTGTATATATATATTTTTATATTATATATTATATATTATTATTTTATATATATATATATATATATATGTTTTTTTCCTTTTTGTCTTTTTTACTGACCGGCAACGGGATCGCAACCCTCGGTGTTGTTCCTGCACCGTGCTCAGCCAGTGAGCGGGAACCGGTCTCCACATGGGATCCGAACCCTCGGCGGGAGCACCGCCACGCTCCCAAGCGGCACACTCTCCAGTACACCACCGGGCCAGCCTTATATTTTTTATGTAAAAGAGTATTTTAATTAGGAACTATAAAGACTACACATGATTTTGGAAATGAGACTATACTGAACACCAAATAATGGCCAAAGAAGAATCATCCAGTCTACGCCTTCTTTTTTGTCTGGTCACTCAGGAATATAATGTCATCAACTC